>NC_090989.1:193543716-193591216 GCF_041146395.1 Eulemur rufifrons
AGCCATTGCCCACCACTGCTTTCACCGAGGGGGTGGGCGAGCAGGAGGAGGGACAGGGTTTTGTGTGGCTGCAGGATGGTGGTGGCCCTGTACCCCTTCGTTGAGGTTCGGGGGCTGAGTGAACTGCCTAAATAAGCGTTTTCTCTTGGGGCAAGAATGCCCAGTCTTGCCCAGGCCTGAATAAGCGGGCCTGTGCATGTGGTCCTAGGTAGGCTCTGCTTTCACCAAGCTGTCTTGGAGCCCTCTGGGCCCCGGGAAAGGGTGCCTTCTCCCCAAGGTGAGTCTTGGAGCGGGCCAGTCCCGCTGGCCAAACACCTCCTTCCTCCTGGCACCCTGCTGGGCTGTCTGGTCTTAGCCAGGCACCACTCTCTGGTCATATTGGCTGTGCCCTGGACTTGCCTGACTGCGCCTTACCTCCTACCCTGAAGAGCAGAGGGAACAGGCCGCAGCCCCTGGCAATGAAGCCTGGGCCTCGCAGGCTGAAGGTGGCTCCGTGGCGGCGTCCGGGAAGCAGCAGCAGCATCCACGGACCGGTCTACCGTCGCCACCTCACACCCACCTGCTGGCTGTTTATGTGAGTCTCCCCGAGAGTCCAAAGCCATCATGTCCCTTTCTCGGGAGGCTGGACTGCCGGATGGCCGTGTGCCCCTCTGTACTCACGGGTTTTCCTTTGCCCACCGTGCAGCGTGGCCCTCTGAGGAACTGCCTGAGTCCCTTAGGCTTTGGAGAGAGAGAGAGAGGGAGAGAGAGAGAGAGAGAGAGAAAGTGATATTTATGTGTGTTGGCAGGTGGGAGCAACTGGTTTGCCTCGGGGCTCCTTGAAGTCACCTTTCCTCATGGTGAGCCCCTTGGTGTAGTTCCGCTCGGGCTAGAAAGCCCGGTGCCACTGGTTTTCCGTGGGGTTCCTGCTAGGGAGTGGGATGGTCTGGTTCGCCTCGGAGGGGGGAAGCTCCCTGAGACCGGCAAGATTAGGAACGTCGTCGCCACCAGGAGGTGAGCCAGCTTTCCCATCCGAAGAGGACGACAGCCAAGCGGATGACGAAAACCTGCACTTCAACAGGAACTCTGGATGTCAGGGAGAGGTGTGCAGGGAAGGCCGGGAAGGAGATTCTGCCTCCCTTTGGCCTCATGCCCTACCTAGGCTCAGGCCTACCTTCTCTGATGGAGGCGAGAGGGCAGAGAAGCAGAGACTCTGGACGGAGAACATCTTTCCCTCCACAGGGGCCTTTCTGGCTTGCTAAGCCATCCTAGGCGGCATCGCCGTGGCGTTTGGCAGCGCTTTCTCCTGCCGGGGTGCCAGTTTGTACCCCGACACCATGCCCCCACATCTTTTCTCTTCCTCCATGGATTCCGAGGGCCTGGACCCTTCTTCACCTGCATGAACCGTGTGGGCCAGAAAACATTCCCACTCCATCAAAGTCAGCATTGGGGGCATCCACTGCGTGAGGCTTTCCTTCTCCGCAGTGCCTTCTTAGTGACTTGGTAGGCCTGACGCCCGTGCCCATCCGCCCAGCCATTTGTTCTGCCAGCAAGTTAGTCAAGTCTTGGTGTCAGTGCCGCATCGGTCGTTCCCCATGATTCCCGTGGGCTGAGCGGCAGCACACCTTGCCTGGCCTTTGCCATCTGAGGCAGAGGCTTTTTCCCTTGGCGTCCGCTCTGCATTCGTTCCTTTCTTGCAGGGAGATCTGTGCTTGGCTTGTTGCTGGGGAAGTGTCGGCAGGGGTGGGCAATGGCTGGCAGGGGCCATTGGCCGCCACTGTTTTCACTGAGGGGGTGGGGCAGGAGGAGGAGGGACTGCGTTTTGTGTGGCTGCAGGATGGTGGTGGCCCTGTTCCCCTTCGCTCAGGTTGGGGGGCTGAGTGCGCTGCCTGCGGAACCGTTGTCTCTTCGGTCAACAATGCCCAGTCTTGCCCAGGCCTGCAGAAGCGGGCCTGTGCATGTGGTCCTAGGTATGCTCTTCTTTCTCCGAGCTCTCTTGGGTCCCATTGGCACCCTGGAAAGGGTGCCTTCTCCCCAAGGTCGGTCTTGGAGTCGGCCGGACCTGCGCGGGAAACACCACCGCCTGCCTTCCTGCGTCCCGCTGGGCTGGCAGGTCTTAGGCAGGCACCCCTCTCTGGTCATACTTGCTGTCCCCTGGACTTGCCTGGCTGCGCCTTACCACCTACCTGAAGAGCAGTGGGGGCAGGCAGGAGCCCTCGGCGATTACGACCGGGCCAGTACCTGGTGGCCCCAGGGGCCCTTGGAGGCACAGGACACCTGAGTTGATCAACTGTTACCTGGAACCTTCCCTCGGGCCTCAGGTAACTCCTTGTCCCCCACAGGCCCTGTCGCCGTTCACCAGAGTTCATCGCCGCCGCCGTGGTCAGCCACGCCTGTCCTCGGTGGGTCTCATGCCAGCTCAGATCCGAGTAGGAGAGATGGCAATGTTCGCCTCTCACCCTGAGGCCGGCCCTCCACTGCGAGCTGGGATCTCAACCAGATCTCTGCGCAAAGAGGCCCCGGAAGGCCGTGCCCCCTCCTCGCCGCGCCCCCAGCCCCAACGTTGTTCCTGTCCGCTGCGGGTCTTTTTCCCCTCACAGCCTCCTTCCGCCCTCCCAGACACCCTAGGCAGCCCCGTCTGGCGCTCCACCGCCGCCACAGGTGGGCACCCCCGTCGCCATCGCCGGATCGCGAGGCCAAAGCCGCCATGGCCTGCTGACAGCCTTGGCCGGCGCAGCGAGCCAGCCCTACAACTGCGCATGCGCAAGTCCTGTCATAATGACGGCGGCCGTTGCCTAGGGGCGCGTCCCTACGGCAGGAGCCCTCTGCGGCCAGGCCGGGCGCGTCCTTGTCAGGCTCTGGCCTGTCCTCTCCAGGATGCCTGCCGGGGGATCGTCCGCGGTTCCAAGGAGAAGGAGGAGGAGGGCTCAGCGGGCTGCAGAAGGCTCCGTCGTCGCAGCCTGGAGCAAGCCGCAGCGGGGTCCCTGGACCGGTTGCCCAACGCCACCTCAAAGCCGCCTGCTGGCTGTGTATGTGAGTCTCCCCGAGAGTCCAGGGACTTCACGCCCGTGACTCGGAAGGCTCGACTACCCGTATGGCCGTGTGTCCCTCTGTCCTCAGGGCTCCACCTTCGTCGTCGGCCGCAGAGCCTGGCCCTGACGGGACCTGCCTGAGTACCTGTGGCTTCTGAGAGAGAGAGGGACAGAGAGAGAGATAGAGAGAGAGAGGGAGATTATATGTATGTGTGTTCGCAAGTGGGAGTAACTGGTCTGTCGTGTTGACCGTTTGCCTCGGGGCTCCTTTAAGTCACCTCGCGGGGAGCCCCTTGGTGAAGTTCCGCTCGTGCTGGGGGCCCGGTGCCATTCGTTTCCCGTGGGGTTCCTGCATGGGGGTGGGATGGTGTGGTTCCGTCGTGCTCACGGTCAAGGGGCGGAACGTCCTCCCCACCAGGAGGTGAGCCAGTATTCCGACACGAGGAGGATGACAGCCGAGCTGACGACTACCACCACCACCTGACCAGGAACTCTGGAGGCCAGAGAGGTGTGCAGGGAAGGCCAGGAAGGAGATTCTGCCTCCCTTGGGCCTCATGCCCTACCTAGGCTCACGCCTGCCTTCTCTGACGGAGGCCGGAGGGCAGAGAAGCAGAGACTATGGAGGGAGAACATCTGTCCCTCCACAGGGGCCTTTCTGGCTAGCTCAGCCATCCAAGGTGGCATCCCTGTGGCGGTTGGCAGTGCTTTCTCCTGCCGGGGTGCCAGCTTGAACCCCGACACCATGCCCCCGCATCTTATCACTTCCTCCATGGTTTCCGAGGGCCTGGACCCTTCTTCCTCTGCATGATCCGTGTGCACAAGGAAACATTCCCACTCCATCAAGGTCAGCACTGGGGGCATCCACTGCGTGAGGCTTTCCTTGTCCACAGTGCCTTCTTCATGACTGGGTAGGCCTGACGTCCGTGCCCATCCGCCCAGCCGTTTGTTCTGCCAGCAAGTTAGTCAAGTCTCGGTGTCAGTGCCGCATCGGTCGTTGCCCATGATTCATATGGGCTGAGCGGCAACACACCTTGCCTGGCCTTTGCCTTCTGAGGAAGAGGCTGTTTCCCTTGGCGTCCGCTCTGCGTTCGCTCCTTTCTTGCAGGGAGATCTGTGCTTGGCTTGTTGCTGGGGAAATGTCGGCAGGGGTGGGCAATGGCTGGCAGGAGCCATTGCCCACCACTGCTTTCACCGAGGGGGTGGGCGAGCAGGAGGAGGGACAGGGTTTTGTGTGGCTGCAGGATGGTGGTGGCCCTGTACCCCTTCGTTGAGGTTCGGGGGCTGAGTGAACTGCCTAAATAAGCGTTTTCTCTTGGGGCAAGAATGCCCAGTCTTGCCCAGGCCTGAATAAGCGGGCCTGTGCATGTGGTCCTAGGTAGGCTCTGCTTTCACCAAGCTGTCTTGGAGCCCTCTGGGCCCCGGGAAAGGGTGCCTTCTCCCCAAGGTGAGTCTTGGAGCGGGCCAGTCCCGCTGGCCAAACACCTCCTTCCTCCTGGCACCCTGCTGGGCTGTCTGGTCTTAGCCAGGCACCACTCTCTGGTCATATTGGCTGTGCCCTGGACTTGCCTGACTGCGCCTTACCTCCTACCCTGAAGAGCAGAGGGAACAGGCCGCAGCCCCTGGCAATGAAGCCTGGGCCTCGCAGGCTGAAGGTGGCTCCGTGGCGGCGTCCGGGAAGCAGCAGCAGCATCCACGGACCGGTCTACCGTCGCCACCTCACACCCACCTGCTGGCTGTTTATGTGAGTCTCCCCGAGAGTCCAAAGCCATCATGTCCCTTTCTCGGGAGGCTGGACTGCCGGATGGCCGTGTGCCCCTCTGTACTCACGGGTTTTCCTTTGCCCACCGTGCAGCGTGGCCCTCTGAGGAACTGCCTGAGTCCCTTAGGCTTTGGAGAGAGAGAGAGAGGGAGAGAGAGAGAGAGAGAGAGAAAGTGATATTTATGTGTGTTGGCAGGTGGGAGCAACTGGTTTGCCTCGGGGCTCCTTGAAGTCACTTTCCTCATTGTGAGCCCCTTGGTGTAGTTCCGCTCGGGCTAGAAAGCCCGGTGCCACTGGTTTTCCGTGGGGTTCCTGCTAGGGAGTGGGATGGTCTGGTTCGCCTCGGAGGGGGGAAGCTCCCTGAGACCGGCAAGATTAGGAACGTCGTCGCCACCAGGAGGTGAGCCAGCTTTCCCATCCGAAGAGGACGACAGCCAAGCGGATGACGAAAACCTGCACTTCAACAGGAACTCTGGATGTCAGGGAGAGGTGTGCAGGGAAGGCCGGGAAGGAGATTCTGCCTCCCTTTGGCCTCATGCCCTACCTAGGCTCAGGCCTACCTTCTCTGATGGAGGCTAGAGGGCAGAGAAGCAGAGACTCTGGACGGAGAACATCTTTCCCTCCACAGGGGCCTTTCTGGCTTGCTAAGCCATCCTAGGCGGCATCGCCGTGGCGTTTGGCAGCGCTTTCTCCTGCCGGGGTGCCAGTTTGTACCCCGACACCATGCCCCCACATCTTTTCTCTTCCTCCATGGATTCCGAGGGCCTGGACCCTTCTTCACCTGCATGAACCGTGTGGGCCAGAAAACATTCCCACTCCATCAAAGTCAGCATTGGGGGCATCCACTGCGTGAGGCTTTCCTTCTCCGCAGTGCCTTCTTAGTGACTTGGTAGGCCTGACGCCCGTGCCCATCCGCCCAGCCATTTGTTCTGCCAGCAAGTTAGTCAAGTCTTGGTGTCAGTGCCGCATCGGTCGTTCCCCATGATTCCCGTGGGCTGAGCGGCAGCACACCTTGCCTGGCCTTTGCCATCTGAGGCAGAGGCTTTTTCCCTTGGCGTCCGCTCTGCATTCGTTCCTTTCTTGCAGGGAGATCTGTGCTTGGCTTGTTGCTGGGGAAGTGTCGGCAGGGGTGGGCAATGGCTGGCAGGGGCCATTGGCCGCCACTGTTTTCACTGAGGGGGTGGGGCAGGAGGAGGAGGGACTGCGTTTTGTGTGGCTGCAGGATGGTGGTGGCCCTGTTCCCCTTCGCTCAGGTTGGGGGGCTGAGTGCGCTGCCTGCGGAACCGTTGTCTCTTCGGTCAACAATGCCCAGTCTTGCCCAGGCCTGCAGAAGCGGGCCTGTGCATGTGGTCCTAGGTATGCTCTTCTTTCTCCGAGCTCTCTTGGGTGCCATTGGCACCCTGGAAAGGGTGCCTTCTCCCCAAGGTCGGTCTTGGAGTCGGCCGGACCTGCGCGGGAAACACCACCGCCTCCCTTCCTGCGTCCTGCTGGGCTGGCAGGTCTTAGGCAGGCACCCCTCTCTGGTCATACTTGCTGTCCCCTGGACTTGCCTGGCTGCGCCTTACCACCTACCTGAAGAGCAGTGGGGGCAGGCAGGAGCCCTCGGCGATTACGACCGGGCCAGTACCTGGTGGCCCCAGGGGCCCTTGGAGGCACAGGACACCTGAGTTGATCAACTGTTACCTGGAACCTTCCCTCGGGCCTCAGGTAACTCCTTGTCCCCCACAGGCCCTGTCGCCGTTCACCAGAGTTCATCGCCGCCGCCGTGGTCAGCCACGCCTGTCCTCGGTGGGTCTCATGCCAGCTCAGATCCGAGTAGGAGAGATGGCAATGTTCGCCTCTCACCCTGAGGCCGGCCCTCCACTGCGAGCTGGGATCTCAACCAGATCTCTGCGCAAAGAGGCCCCGGAAGGCCGTGCCCCCTCCTCGCCGCGCCCCCAGCCCCAACGTTGTTCCTGTCCGCTGCGGGTCTTTTTCCCCTCACAGCCTCCTTCCGCCCTCCCAGACACCCTAGGCAGCCCCGTCTGGCGCTCCACCGCCGCCACAGGTGGGCACCCCCGTCGCCATCGCCGGATCGCGAGGCCAAAGCCGCCATGGCCTGCTGACAGCCTTGGCCGGCGCAGCGAGCCAGCCCTACAACTGCGCATGCGCAAGTCCTGTCATAATGACGGCGGCCGTTGCCTAGGGGCGCGTCCCTACGGCAGGAGCCCTCTGCGGCCAGGCCGGGCGCGTCCTTGTCAGGCTCTGGCCTGTCCTCTCCAGGATGCCTGCCGGGGGATCGTCCGCGGTTCCAAGGAGAAGGAGGAGGAGGGCTCAGCGGGCTGCAGAAGGCTCCGTCGTCGCAGCCTGGAGCAAGCCGCAGCGGGGTCCCTGGACCGGTTGCCCAACGCCACCTCAAAGCCGCCTGCTGGCTGTGTATGTGAGTCTCCCCGAGAGTCCAGGGACTTCACGCCCGTGACTCGGAAGGCTCGACTACCCGTATGGCCGTGTGTCCCTCTGTCCTCAGGGCTCCACCTTCGTCGTCGGCCGCAGAGCCTGGCCCTGACGGGACCTGCCTGAGTACCTGTGGCTTCTGAGAGAGAGAGGGACAGAGAGAGAGATAGAGAGAGAGAGGGAGATTATATGTATGTGTGTTCGCAAGTGGGAGTAACTGGTCTGTCGTGTTGACCGTTTGCCTCGGGGCTCCTTTAAGTCACCTCGCGGGGAGCCCCTTGGTGAAGTTCCGCTCGTGCTGGGGGCCCGGTGCCATTCGTTTCCCGTGGGGTTCCTGCATGGGGGTGGGATGGTGTGGTTCCGTCGTGCTCACGGTCAAGGGGCGGAACGTCCTCCCCACCAGGAGGTGAGCCAGTATTCCGACACGAGGAGGATGACAGCCGAGCTGACGACTACCACCACCACCTGACCAGGAACTCTGGAGGCCAGAGAGGTGTGCAGGGAAGGCCAGGAAGGAGATTCTGCCTCCCTTGGGCCTCATGCCCTACCTAGGCTCACGCCTGCCTTCTCTGACGGAGGCCGGAGGGCAGAGAAGCAGAGACTATGGAGGGAGAACATCTGTCCCTCCACAGGGGCCTTTCTGGCTAGCTCAGCCATCCAAGGTGGCATCCCTGTGGCGGTTGGCAGTGCTTTCTCCTGCCGGGGTGCCAGCTTGAACCCCGACACCATGCCCCCGCATCTTATCACTTCCTCCATGGTTTCCGAGGGCCTGGACCCTTCTTCCTCTGCATGATCCGTGTGCACAAGGAAACATTCCCACTCCATCAAGGTCAGCACTGGGGGCATCCACTGCGTGAGGCTTTCCTTCTCCACAGTGCCTTCTTCATGACTGGGTAGGCCTGACGTCCGTGCCCATCCGCCCAGCCGTTTGTTCTGCCAGCAAGTTAGTCAAGTCTCGGTGTCAGTGCCGCATCGGTCGTTGCCCATGATTCATATGGGCTGAGCGGCAACACACCTTGCCTGGCCTTTGCCTTCTGAGGAAGAGGCTGTTTCCCTTGGCGTCCGCTCTGCGTTCGCTCCTTTCTTGCAGGGAGATCTGTGCTTGGCTTGTTGCTGGGGAAATGTCGGCAGGGGTGGGCAATGGCTGGCAGGAGCCATTGCCCACCACTGCTTTCACCGAGGGGGTGGGCGAGCAGGAGGAGGGACAGGGTTTTGTGTGGCTGCAGGATGGTGGTGGCCCTGTACCCCTTCGTTGAGGTTCGGGGGCTGAGT
The DNA here is from genome assembly GCF_041146395.1 of Eulemur rufifrons. NCBI lineage: Eukaryota > Metazoa > Chordata > Mammalia > Primates > Lemuridae > Eulemur > Eulemur rufifrons. The sequence goes on from NC_090989.1 coordinate 193,552,192, forward strand.
GAACTGCCTAAATAAGCGTTTTCTCTTGGGGCAAGAATGCCCAGTCTTGCCCAGGCCTGAATAAGCGGGCCTGTGCATGTGGTCCTAGGTAGGCTCTGCTTTCACCAAGCTGTCTTGGAGCCCTCTGGGCCCCGGGAAAGGGTGCCTTCTCCCCAAGGTGAGTCTTGGAGCGGGCCAGTCCCGCTGGCCAAACACCTCCTTCCTCCTGGCACCCTGCTGGGCTGTCTGGTCTTAGCCAGGCACCACTCTCTGGTCATATTGGCTGTGCCCTGGACTTGCCTGACTGCGCCTTACCTCCTACCCTGAAGAGCAGAGGGAACAGGCCGCAGCCCCTGGCAATGAAGCCTGGGCCTCGCAGGCTGAAGGTGGCTCCGTGGCGGCGTCCGGGAAGCAGCAGCAGCATCCACGGACCGGTCTACCGTCGCCACCTCACACCCACCGGCTGGCTGTTTATGTGAGTCTCCCCGAGAGTCCAAAGCCATCATGTCCCTTTCTCGGGAGGCTGGACTGCCGGATGGCCGTGTGCCCCTCTGTACTCACGGGTTTTCCTTTGCCCACCGTGCAGCGTGGCCCTCTGAGGAACTGCCTGAGTCCCTTAGGCTTTGGAGAGAGAGAGAGAGGGAGAGAGAGAGAGAGAGAGAAAGTGATATTTATGTGTGTTGGCAGGTGGGAGCAACTGGTTTGCCTCGGGGCTCCTTGAAGTCACCTTTCCTCATGGTGAGCCCCTTGGTGTAGTTCCGCTCGGGCTAGAAAGCCCGGTGCCACTGGTTTTCCGTGGGGTTCCTGCTAGGGAGTGGGATGGTCTGGTTCGCCTCGGAGGGGGGAAGCCCCCTGAGACCGGCAAGATTAGGAACGTCGTCGCCACCAGGAGGTGAGCCAGCTTTCCCATCCGAAGAGGACGACAGCCAAGCGGATGACGAAAACCTGCACTTCAACAGGAACTCTGGATGTCAGGGAGAGGTGTGCAGGGAAGGCCGGGAAGGAGATTCTGCCTCCCTTTGGCCTCATGCCCTACCTAGGCTCAGGCCTACCTTCTCTGATGGAGGCTAGAGGGCAGAGAAGCAGAGACTCTGGACGGAGAACATCTTTCCCTCCACAGGGGCCTTTCTGGCTTGCTAAGCCATCCTAGGCGGCATCGCCGTGGCCTTTGGCAGCGCTTTCTCCTGCCGGGGTGCCAGTTTGTACCCCGACACCATGCCCCCACATCTTTTCTCTTCCTCCATGGATTCCGAGGGCCTGGACCCTTCTTCACCTGCATGAACCGTGTGGGCCAGAAAACATTCCCACTCCATCAAAGTCAGCATTGGGGGCATCCACTGCGTGAGGCTTTCCTTCTCCGCAGTGCCTTCTTAGTGACTTGGTAGGCCTGACGCCCGTGCCCATCCGCCCAGCCATTTGTTCTGCCAGCAAGTTAGTCAAGTCTTGGTGTCAGTGCCGCATCGGTCGTTCCCCATGATTCCCGTGGGCTGAGCGGCAGCACACCTTGCCTGGCCTTTGCCATCTGAGGCAGAGGCTTTTTCCCTTGGCGTCCGCTCTGCATTCGTTCCTTTCTTGCAGGGAGATCTGTGCTTGGCTTGTTGCTGGGGAAGTGTCGGCAGGGGTGGGCAATGGCTGGCAGGGGCCATTGGCCGCCACTGTTTTCACTGAGGGGGTGGGGCAGGAGGAGGAGGGACTGCGTTTTGTGTGGCTGCAGGATGGTGGTGGCCCTGTTCCCCTTCGCTCAGGTTGGGGGGCTGAGTGCGCTGCCTGCGGAACCGTTGTCTCTTCGGTCAACAATGCCCAGTCTTGCCCAGGCCTGCAGAAGCGGGCCTGTGCATGTGGTCCTAGGTATGCTCTTCTTTCTCCGAGCTCTCTTGGGTCCCATTGGCACCCTGGAAAGGGTGCCTTCTCCCCAAGGTCGGTCTTGGAGTCGGCCGGACCTGCGCGGGAAACACCACCGCCTGCCTTCCTGCGTCCCGCTGGGCTGGCAGGTCTTAGGCAGGCACCCCTCTCTGGTCATACTTGCTGTCCCCTGGACTTGCCTGGCTGCGCCTTACCACCTACCTGAAGAGCAGTGGGGGCAGGCAGGAGCCCTCGGCGATTACGACCGGGCCAGTACCTGGTGGCCCCAGGGGCCCTTGGAGGCACAGGACACCTGAGTTGATCAACTGTTACCTGGAACCTTCCCTCGGGCCTCAGGTAACTCCTTGTCCCCCACAGGCCCTGTCGCCGTTCACCAGAGTTCATCGCCGCCGCCGTGGTCAGCCACGCCTGTCCTCGGTGGGTCTCATGCCAGCTCAGATCCGAGTAGGAGAGATGGCAATGTTCGCCTCTCACCCTGAGGCCGGCCCTCCACTGCGAGCTGGGATCTCAACCAGATCTCTGCGCAAAGAGGCCCCGGAAGGCCGTGCCCCCTCCTCGCCGCGCCCCCAGCCCCAACGTTGTTCCTGTCCGCTGCGGGTCTTTTTCCCCTCACAGCCTCCTTCCGCCCTCCCAGACACCCTAGGCAGCCCCGTCTGGCGCTCCACCGCCGCCACAGGTGGGCACCCCCGTCGCCATCGCCGGATCGCGAGGCCAAAGCCGCCATGGCCTGCTGACAGCCTTGGCCGGCGCAGCGAGCCAGCCCTACAACTGCGCATGCGCAAGTCCTGTCATAATGACGGCGGCCGTTGCCTAGGGGCGCGTCCCTACGGCAGGAGCCCTCTGCGGCCAGGCCGGGCGCGTCCTTGTCAGGCTCTGGCCTGTCCTCTCCAGGATGCCTGCCGGGGGATCGTCCGCGGTTCCAAGGAGAAGGAGGAGGAGGGCTCAGCGGGCTGCAGAAGGCTCCGTCGTCGCAGCCTGGAGCAAGCCGCAGCGGGGTCCCTGGACCGGTTGCCCAACGCCACCTCAAAGCCGCCTGCTGGCTGTGTATGTGAGTCTCCCCGAGAGTCCAGGGACTTCACGCCCGTGACTCGGAAGGCTCGACTACCCGTATGGCCGTGTGTCCCTCTGTCCTCAGGGCTCCACCTTCGTCGTCGGCCGCAGAGCCTGGCCCTGACGGGACCTGCCTGAGTACCTGTGGCTTCTGAGAGAGAGAGGGACAGAGAGAGAGATAGAGAGAGAGAGGGAGATTATATGTATGTGTGTTCGCAAGTGGGAGTAACTGGTCTGTCGTGTTGACCGTTTGCCTCGGGGCTCCTTTAAGTCACCTCGCGGGGAGCCCCTTGGTGAAGTTCCGCTCGTGCTGGGGGCCCGGTGCCATTCGTTTCCCGTGGGGTTCCTGCATGGGGGTGGGATGGTGTGGTTCCGTCGTGCTCACGGTCAAGGGGCGGAACGTCCTCCCCACCAGGAGGTGAGCCAGTATTCCGACACGAGGAGGATGACAGCCGAGCTGACGACTACCACCACCACCTGACCAGGAACTCTGGAGGCCAGAGAGGTGTGCAGGGAAGGCCAGGAAGGAGATTCTGCCTCCCTTGGGCCTCATGCCCTACCTAGGCTCACGCCTGCCTTCTCTGACGGAGGCCGGAGGGCAGAGAAGCAGAGACTATGGAGGGAGAACATCTGTCCCTCCACAGGGGCCTTTCTGGCTAGCTCAGCCATCCAAGGTGGCATCCCTGTGGCGGTTGGCAGTGCTTTCTCCTGCCGGGGTGCCAGCTTGAACCCCGACACCATGCCCCCGCATCTTATCACTTCCTCCATGGTTTCCGAGGGCCTGGACCCTTCTTCCTCTGCATGATCCGTGTGCACAAGGAAACATTCCCACTCCATCAAGGTCAGCACTGGGGGCATCCACTGCGTGAGGCTTTCCTTGTCCACAGTGCCTTCTTCATGACTGGGTAGGCCTGACGTCCGTGCCCATCCGCCCAGCCGTTTGTTCTGCCAGCAAGTTAGTCAAGTCTCGGTGTCAGTGCCGCATCGGTCGTTGCCCATGATTCATATGGGCTGAGCGGCAACACACCTTGCCTGGCCTTTGCCTTCTGAGGAAGAGGCTGTTTCCCTTGGCGTCCGCTCTGCGTTCGCTCCTTTCTTGCAGGGAGATCTGTGCTTGGCTTGTTGCTGGGGAAATGTCGGCAGGGGTGGGCAATGGCTGGCAGGAGCCATTGCCCACCACTGCTTTCACCGAGGGGGTGGGCGAGCAGGAGGAGGGACAGGGTTTTGTGTGGCTGCAGGATGGTGGTGGCCCTGTACCCCTTCGTTGAGGTTCGGGGGCTGAGTGAACTGCCTAAATAAGCGTTTTCTCTTGGGGCAAGAATGCCCAGTCTTGCCCAGGCCTGAATAAGCGGGCCTGTGCATGTGGTCCTAGGTAGGCTCTGCTTTCACCAAGCTGTCTTGGAGCCCTCTGGGCCCCGGGAAAGGGTGCCTTCTCCCCAAGGTGAGTCTTGGAGCGGGCCAGTCCCGCTGGCCAAACACCTCCTTCCTCCTGGCACCCTGCTGGGCTGTCTGGTCTTAGCCAGGCACCACTCTCTGGTCATATTGGCTGTGCCCTGGACTTGCCTGACTGCGCCTTACCTCCTACCCTGAAGAGCAGAGGGAACAGGCCGCAGCCCCTGGCAATGAAGCCTGGGCCTCGCAGGCTGAAGGTGGCTCCGTGGCGGCGTCCGGGAAGCAGCAGCAGCATCCACGGACCGGTCTACCGTCGCCACCTCACACCCACCGGCTGGCTGTTTATGTGAGTCTCCCCGAGAGTCCAAAGCCATCATGTCCCTTTCTCGGGAGGCTGGACTGCCGGATGGCCGTGTGCCCCTCTGTACTCACGGGTTTTCCTTTGCCCACCGTGCAGCGTGGCCCTCTGAGGAACTGCCTGAGTCCCTTAGGCTTTGGAGAGAGAGAGAGAGGGAGAGAGAGAGAGAGAGAGAAAGTGATATTTATGTGTGTTGGCAGGTGGGAGCAACTGGTTTGCCTCGGGGCTCCTTGAAGTCACCTTTCCTCATGGTGAGCCCCTTGGTGTAGTTCCGCTCGGGCTAGAAAGCCCGGTGCCACTGGTTTTCCGTGGGGTTCCTGCTAGGGAGTGGGATGGTCTGGTTCGCCTCGGAGGGGGGAAGCCCCCTGAGACCGGCAAGATTAGGAACGTCGTCGCCACCAGGAGGTGAGCCAGCTTTCCCATCCGAAGAGGACGACAGCCAAGCGGATGACGAAAACCTGCACTTCAACAGGAACTCTGGATGTCAGGGAGAGGTGTGCAGGGAAGGCCGGGAAGGAGATTCTGCCTCCCTTTGGCCTCATGCCCTACCTAGGCTCAGGCCTACCTTCTCTGATGGAGGCTAGAGGGCAGAGAAGCAGAGACTCTGGACGGAGAACATCTTTCCCTCCACAGGGGCCTTTCTGGCTTGCTAAGCCATCCTAGGCGGCATCGCCGTGGCGTTTGGCAGCGCTTTCTCCTGCCGGGGTGCCAGTTTGTACCCCGACACCATGCCCCCACATCTTTTCTCTTCCTCCATGGATTCCGAGGGCCTGGACCCTTCTTCACCTGCATGAACCGTGTGGGCCAGAAAACATTCCCACTCCATCAAAGTCAGCATTGGGGGCATCCACTGCGTGAGGCTTTCCTTCTCCGCAGTGCCTTCTTAGTGACTTGGTAGGCCTGACGCCCGTGCCCATCCGCCCAGCCATTTGTTCTGCCAGCAAGTTAGTCAAGTCTTGGTGTCAGTGCCGCATCGGTCGTTCCCCATGATTCCCGTGGGCTGAGCGGCAGCACACCTTGCCTGGCCTTTGCCATCTGAGGCAGAGGCTTTTTCCCTTGGCGTCCGCTCTGCATTCGTTCCTTTCTTGCAGGGAGATCTGTGCTTGGCTTGTTGCTGGGGAAGTGTCGGCAGGGGTGGGCAATGGCTGGCAGGGGCCATTGGCCGCCACTGTTTTCACTGAGGGGGTGGGGCAGGAGGACGAGGGACTGCATTTTGTGTGGCTGCAGGATGGTGGTGGCCCTGTTCCCCTTCGCTCAGGTTGGGGGGCTGAGTGCGCTGCCTGCGGAACCGTTTTCTCTTCGGTCAACAATGCCCAGTCTTGCCCAGGCCTGCAGAAGCGGGCCTGTGCATGTGGTCCTAGGTATGCTCTTCTTTCTCCGAGCTCTGTTGGGTCCCATTGGCACCCTGGAAAGGGTGCCTTCTCCCCAAGGTCGGTCTTGGAGTCGGCCGGACCTGCGCGGGAAACACCACCGCCTCCCTTCCTGCGTCCTGCTGGGCTGGCAGGTCTTAGGCAGGCACCCCTCTCTGGTCATACTTGCTGTCCCCTGGACTTGCCTGGCTGCGCCTTACCACCTACCTGAAGAGCAGTGGGGGCAGGCAGGAGCCCTCGGCGATTACGACCGGGCCAGTACCTGGTGGCCCCAGGGGCCCTTGGAGGCACAGGACACCTGAGTTGATCAACTGTTACCTGGAACCTTCCCTCGGGCCTCAGGTAACTCCTTGTCCCCCACAGGCCCTGTCGCCGTTCACCAGAGTTCATCGCCGCCGCCGTGGTCAGCCACGCCTGTCCTCGGTGGGTCTCATGCCAGCTCAGATCCGAGTAGGAGAGATGGCAATGTTCGCCTCTCACCCTGAGGCCGGCCCTCCACTGCGAGCTGGGATCTCAACCAGATCTCTGCGCAAAGAGGCCCCGGAAGGCCGTGCCCCCTCCTCGCCGCGCCCCCAGCCCCAACGTTGTTCCTGTCCGCTGCGGGTCTTTTTCCCCTCACAGCCTCCTTCCGCCCTCCCAGACACCCTAGGCAGCCCCGTCTGGCGCTCCACCGCCGCCACAGGTGGGCACCCCCGTCGCCATCGCCGGATCGCGAGGCCAAAGCCGCCATGGCCTGCTGACAGCCTTGGCCGGCGCAGCGAGCCAGCCCTACAACTGCGCATGCGCAAGTCCTGTCATAATGACGGCGGCCGTTGCCTAGGGGCGCGTCCCTACGGCAGGAGCCCTCTGCGGCCAGGCCGGGCGCGTCCTTGTCAGGCTCTGGCCTGTCCTCTCCAGGATGCCTGCCAGGGGATCGTCCGCGGTTCCAAGGAGAAGGAGGAGGAGGGCTCAGCGGGCTGCAGAAGGCTCCGTCGTCGCAGCCTGGAGCAAGCCGCAGCGGGGTCCCTGGACCGGTTGCCCAACGCCACCTCAAAGCCGCCTGCTGGCTGTGTATGTGAGTCTCCCCGAGAGTCCAGGGACTTCACGCCCGTGACTCGGAAGGCTCGACTACCCGTATGGCCGTGTGTCCCTCTGTCCTCAGGGCTCCACCTTCGTCGTCGGCCGCAGAGCCTGGCCCTGACGGGACCTGCCTGAGTACCTGTGGTTTCTGAGAGAGAGAGGGACAGAGAGAGAGATAGAGAGAGAGAGGGAGATTATATGTATGTGTGTTCGCAAGTGGGAGTAACTGGTCTGTCGTGTTGACCGTTTGCCTCGGGGCTCCTTTAAGTCACCTCGCGGGGAGCCCCTTGGTGAAGTTCCGTTCGTGCTGGGGGCCCGGTGCCATTCGTTTCCCATGGGGTTCCTGCATGGGGGTGGGATGGTGTGGTTCCGTCGTGCTCACGGGCAAGGGGAGGAACGTCCTCCCCACCAGGAGGTGAGCCAGTATTCCGACACGAGGAGGATGACAGCCGAGCTGACGACTACCACCACCACCTGACCAGGAACTCTGGAGGCCAGAGAGGTGTGCAGGGAAGGCCAGGAAGGAGATTCTGCCTCCCTTGGGCCTCATGCCCTACCTAGGCTCACGCCTGCCTTCTCTGACGGAGGCCGGAGGGCAGAGAAGCAGAGACTATGGAGGGAGAACATCTGTCCCTCCACAGGGGCCTTTCTGGCTAGCTCAGCCATCCAAGGTGGCATCCCTGTGGCGGTTGGCAGTGCTTTCTCCTGCCGGGGTGCCAGCTTGAACCCCGACACCATGCCCCCGCATCTTATCACTTCCTCCATGGTTTCCGAGGGCCTGGACCCTTCTTCCTCTGCATGATCCGTGTGCACAAGGAAACATTCCCACTCCATCAAGGTCAGCACTGGGGGCATCCACTGCGTGAGGCTTTCCTTCTCCACAGTGCCTTCTTCATGACTGGGTAGGCCTGACGTCCGTGCCCATCCGCCCAGCCGTTTGTTCTGCCAGCAAGTCAGTCAAGTCTCGGTGTCAGTGCCGCATCGGTCGTTGCCCATGATTCATATGGGCTGAGCGGCAACACACCTTGCCTGGCCTTTGCCTTCTCAGGAAGAGGCTGTTTCCCTTGGCGTCCGCTCTGCGTTCGCTCCTTTCTTGCAGGGAGATCTGTGCTTGGCTTGTTGCTGGGGAAATGTCGGCAGGGGTGGGCAATGGCTGGCAGGAGCCATTGCCCACCACTGCTTTCACCGAGGGGGTGGGCGAGCAGGAGGAGGGACAGGGTTTTGTGTGGCTGCAGGATGGTGGTGGCCCTGTACCCCTTCGTTGAGGTTCGGGGGCTGAGTGAACTGCCTAAATAAGCGTTTTCTCTTGGGGCAAGAATGCCCAGTCTTGCCCAGGCCTGAATAAGCGGGCCTGTGCATGTGGTCCTAGGTAGGCTCTGCTTTCACCAAGCTGTCTTGGAGCCCTCTGGGCCCCGGGAAAGGGTGCCTTCTCCCCAAGGTGAGTCTTGGAGCGGGCCAGTCCCGCTGGCCAAACACCTCCTTCCTCCTGGCACCCTGCTGGGCTGTCTGGTCTTAGCCAGGCACCACTCTCTGGTCATATTGGCTGTGCCCTGGACTTGCCTGACTGCGCCTTACCTCCTACCCTGAAGAGCAGAGGGAACAGGCCGCAGCCCCTGGCAATGAAGCCTGGGCCTCGCAGGCTGAAGGTGGCTCCGTGGCGGCGTCCGGGAAGCAGCAGCAGCATCCACGGACCGGTCTACCGTCGCCACCTCACACCCACCGGCTGGCTGTTTATGTGAGTCTCCCCGAGAGTCCAAAGCCATCATGTCCCTTTCTCGGCAGGCTGGACTGCCGCATGGCCGTGTGCCCCTCTGTACTCACGGGTTTTCCTTTGCCCACCGTGCAGCGTGGCCCTCTGAGGAACTGCCTGAGTCCCTTAGGCTTTGGAGAGAGAGAGAGGGAGAGAGAGAGAGAGAGAGAAAGTGATATTTATGTGTGTTGGCAGGTGGGAGCAACTGGTTTGCCTCGGGGCTCCTTGAAGTCACCTTTCCTCATGGTCAGCCCCTTGGTGTAGTTCCAATCGGGCTAGAAAGCCCGGTGCCACTGGTTTTCCGTGGGGTTCTTGCTAGGGAGTGGGATGGTCTGGTTCGCCTCGGAGGGGGAAGCCCCCTGAGACTGGCAAGATTAGGAACGTTGTCGCCACCAGGAGGTGAGCCAGCTTTCCCATCCGAAGAGGACGACAGCCAAGCGGATGACGAAAACCTGCACTTCAACAGGAACTCTGGATGTCAGGGAGAGGTGTGCAGGGAAGGCCGGGAAGGACATTCTGCCTCCCTTTGGCCTCATGCCCTACCTAGGCTCAGGCCTACCTTCTCTGATGGAGGCTAGAGGGCAGAGAAGCAGAGACTCTGGACGGAGAACATCTTTCCCTCCACAGGGGCCTTTCTGGCTTGCTAAGCCATCCTAGGCGGCACCGCCGTGGCGTTTGGCAGAGCTTTCTCCTGCCGGGGTGCCAGTTTGTACCCCGACACCATGTCCCCACATCTTTTCTCTTCCTCCATGGATTCCGAGGGCCTGGAACCTTCTTCACCTGCATGAACCGTGTGGGCCAGAAAACATTCCCACTCCATCAAAGTCAGCATTGGGGGCATCCACTGCGTGAGGCTTTCCTTCTCCGCAGTGCCTTCTTAGTGACTTGGTAGGCCTGACGCCCGTGCCCATCCGCCCAGCCATTTGTTCTGCCAGCAAGTTAGTCAAGTCTTGGTGTCAGTGCCGCATCGGTCGTTCCCCATGATTCCCGTGGGCTGAGCGGCAGCACACCTTGCCTGGCCTTTGCCATCTGAGGCAGAGGCTTTTTCCCTTGGCGTCCGCTCTGCATTCGTTCCTTTCTTGCAGGGAGATCTGTGCTTGGCTTGTTGCTGGGGAAGTGTCGGCAGGGGTGGGCAGTGGCTGGCAGGGGCCATTGGCCGCCACTGTTTTCACTGAGGGGGTGGGGCAGGAGGAGGAGGGACTGCGTTTTGTGTGGCTGCAGGATGGTGGTGGCCCTGTTCCCCTTCGCTCAGGTTGGGGGGCTGAGTGCGCTGCCTGCGGAACCGTTTTCTCTTCGGTCAACAATGCCCAGTCTTGCCCAGGCCTGCAGAAGCGGGCCTGTGCATGTGGTCCTAGGTATGCTCTTCTTTCTCCGAGCTCTCTTGGGTCCCATTGGCACCCTGGAAAGGGTGCCTTCTCCCCAAGGTCGGTCTTGGAGTCGGCCGGACCTGCGCGGGAAACACCACCGCCTCCCTTCCTGCGTCCTGCTGGGCTGGCAGGTCTTAGGCAGGCACCCCTCTCTGGTCATACTTGCTGTCCCCTGGACTTGCCTGGCTGCGCCTTACCACCTACCTGAAGAGCAGTGGGGGCAGGCAGGAGCCCTCGGCGATTACGACCGGGCCAGTACCTGGTGGCCCCAGGGGCCCTTGGAGGCACAGGACACCTGAGTTGATCAACTGTTACCTGGAACCTTCCCTCGGGCCTCAGGTAACTCCTTGTCCCCCACAGGCCCTGTCGCCGTTCACCAGAGTTCATCGCCGCCGCCGTGGTCAGCCACGCCTGTCCTCGGTGGGTCTCATGCCAGCTCAGATCCGAGTAGGAGAGATGGCAATGTTCGCCTCTCACCCTGAGGCCGGCCCTCCACTGCGAGCTGGGATCTCAACCAGATCTCTGCGCAAAGAGGCCCCGGAAGGCCGTGCCCCCTCCTCGCCGCGCCCCCAGCCCCAACGTTGTTCCTGTCCGCTGCGGGTCTTTTTCCCCTCACAGCCTCCTTCCGCCCTCCCAGACACCCTAGGCAGCCCCGTCTGGCGCTCCACCGCCGCCACAGGTGGGCACCCCCGTCGCCATCGCCGGATCGCGAGGCCAAAGCCGCCATGGCCTGCTGACAGCCTTGGCCGGCGCAGCGAGCCAGCCCTACAACTGCGCATGCGCAAGTCCTGTCATAATGACGGCGGCCGTTGCCTAGGGGCGCGTCCCTACGGCAGGAGCCCTCTGCGGCCAGGCCGGGCGCGTCCTTGTCAGGCTCTGGCCTGTCCTCTCCAGGATGCCTGCCAGGGGATCATCCGCGGTTCCAAGGAGAAGGAGGAGGAGGGCTCAGCGGGCTGCAGAAGGCTCCGTCGTCGCAGCCTGGAGCAAGCCGCAGCGGGGTCCCTGGACCGGTCGCCCAATGCCACCTCAAAGCCGCCTGCTGGCTGTGTATGTGAGTCTCCCCGAGAGTCCAGGGACTTCACGCCCGTTACTCGGAAGGCTCGACTACCCGTATGGCCGTGTGTCCCTCTGTCCTCAGGGCTCCACCTTCGTCGTCGGCCGCAGAGCCTGGCCCTGACGGGACCTGCCTGAGTACCTGTGGCTTCTGAGAGAGAGAGGGACAGAGAGAGAGATAGAGAGAGAGAGGGAGATTATATGTATGTGTGTTCGCAAGTGGGAGTAACTGGTCTGTCGTGTTGACCGTTTGCCTCGGGGCTCCTTTAAGTCACCTCGCGGGGAGCCCCTTGGTGAAGTTCCGCTCGTGCTGGGGGCCCGGTGCCATTCGTTTCCCATGGGGTTCCTGCATGGGGGTGGGATGGTGTGGTTCCGTCGTGCTCACGGGCAAGGGGCGGAACGTCCTCCCCACCAGGAGGTGAGCCAGTATTCCGACACGAGGAGGATGACAGCCGAGCTGACGACTACCACCACCACCTGACCAGCAACTCTGGAGGCCAGAGAGGTGTGCAGGGAAGGCCAGGAAGGAGATTCTGCCTCCCTTGGGCCTCATGCCCTACCTAGGCTCACGCCTGCCTTCTCTGACGGAGGCCGGAGGGCAGAGAAGCAGAGACTATGGAGGGAGAACATCTGTCCCTCCACAGGGGCCTTTCTGGCTAGCTCAGCCATCCAAGGTGGCATCCCTGTGGCGGTTGGCAGTGCTTTCTCCTGCCGGGGTGCCAGCTTGAACCCCGACACCATGCCCCCGCATCTTATCACTTCCTCCATGGTTTCCGAGGGCCTGGACCCTTCTTCCTCTGCATGATCCGTGTGCACAAGGAAACATTCCCACTCCATCAAGGTCAGCACTGGGGGCATCCACTGCGTGAGGCTTTCCTTCTCCACAGTGCCTTCTTCATGACTGGGTAGGCCTGACGTCCGTGCCCATCCGCCCAGCCGTTTGTTCTGCCAGCAAGTTAGTCAAGTCTCGGTGTCAGTGCCGCATCGGTCGTTGCCCATGATTCATATGGGCTGAGCGGCAACACACCTTGCCTAGCCTTTGCCTTCTGAGGAAGAGGCTGTTTCCCTTGGCGTCCGCTCTGCGTTCGCTCCTTTCTTGCAGGGAGATCTGTGCTTGGCTTGTTGCTGGGGAAATGTCGGCAGGGGTGGGCAATGGCTGGCAGGAGCCATTGCCCACCACTGCTTTCACCGATGGGGTTGGCGAGCAGGAGGAGGGACAGGGTTTTGTGTGGCTGCAGGATGGTGGTGGCCCTGTACCCCTTCGTTGAGGTTCGGGGGCTGAGTGAACTGCCTAAATAAGCGTTTTCTCTTGGGGCAAGAATGCCCAGCCTTGCCCAGGCCTGAATAAGCGGGCCTGTGCATGTGGTCCTAGGTAGGCTCTGCTTTCACCAAGCTGTCTTGGAGCCCTCTGGGCCCCGGGAAAGGGTGCCTTCTCCCCAAGGAGAGTCTTGGAGCGGGCCAGTCCCGCTGGCCAAACACCTCCTTCCTCCTGGCACCCTGCTGGGCTGTCTGGTCTTAGCCAGGCACCACTCTCTGGTCATATTGGCTGTGCCCTGGACTTGCCTGACTGCGCCTTACCTCCTACCCTGAAGAGCAGAGGGAACAGGCCGCAGCCCCTGGCAATGAAGCCTGGGCCTCGCAGGCTGAAGGTGGCTCCGTGGCGGCGTCCGGGAAGCAGCAGCAGCATCCACGGACCGGTCTACCGTCGCCACCTCACACCCACCTGCTGGCTGTTTATGTGAGTCTCCCCGAGAGTCCAAAGTCATCATGTCCCTTTCTCGGGAGGCTGGACTGCCGGATGGCCGTGTGCCCCTCTGTACTCACGGGTTTTCCTTTGCCCACCGTGCAGCGTGGCCCTCTGAGGAACTGTCTGAGTCCCTTAGGCTTTGGAGAGAGAGAGAGGGAGAGAGAGAGAGAGAGAGAAAGTGATATTTATGTGTGTTGGCAGGTGGGAGCAACTGGTTTGCCTCGGGGCTCCTTGAAGTCACCTTTCCTCATGGTGAGCCCCTTGGTGTAGTTCCAATCGGGCTAGAAAGCCCGGTGCCACTGGTTTTCCGTGGGGTTCTTGCTAGGGAGTGGGATGGTCTGGTTCGCCTCGGAGGGGGGAAGCCCCCTGAGACTGGCAAGATTAGGAACGTCGTCGCCACCAGGAGGTGAGCCAGCTTTCCCATCCGAAGAGGACGACAGCAAAGCGGATGACGAAAACCTGCACTTCAACAGGAACTCTGGATGTCAGGGAGAGGTGTGCAGGGAAGGCCGGGAAGGAGATTCTGCCTCCCTTTGGCCTCATGCCCTACCTAGGCTCAGGCCTACCTTCTCTGATGGAGGCTAGAGGGCAGAGAAGCAGAGACTCTGGACGGAGAACATTTTCCCTCCACAGGGGCCTTTCTGGCTTGCTAAGCCATCCTAGGCGGCACCGCCGTGGCGTTTGGCAGCGCTTCCTCCTGCCGGGGTGCCAGTTTGTACCCCGACACCATGTCCCCACATCTTTTCTCTTCCTCCATGGATTCCGAGGGCCTGGACCCTTCTTCACCTGCATGAACCGTGTGGGCCAGAAAACATTCCCACTCCATCAAAGTCAGCATTGGGGGCATCCACTGCGTGAGGCTTTCCTTCTCCGCAGTGCCTTCTTAGTGACTTGGTAGGCCTGACGCCCGTGCCCATCCGCCCAGCCATTTGTTCTGCCAGCAAGTTAGTCAAGTCTTGGTGTCAGTGCCGCATCGGTCGTTCCCCATGATTCCCGTGGGCTGAGCGGCAGCACACCTTGCCTGGCCTTTGCCATCTGAGGCAGAGGCTTTTTCCCTTGGCGTCCGCTCTGCATTCGTTCCTTTCTTGCAGGGAGATCTGTGCTTGGCTTGTTGCTGGGGAAGTGTCGGCAGGGGTGGGCAATGGCTGGCAGGGGCCATTGGCCGCCACTGTTTTCACTGAGGGGGTGGGGCAGGAGGAGGAGGGACTGCGTTTTGTGTGGCTGCAGGATGGTGGTGGCCCTGTTCCCCTTCGCTCAGGTTGGGGGGCTGAGTGCGCTGCCTGCGGAACCGTTTTCTCTTCGGTCAACAATGCCCAGTCTTGCCCAGGCCTGCAGAAGCGGGCCTGTGCATGTGGTCCTAGGTATGCTCTTCTTTCTCCGAGCTCTCTTGGGTCCCATTGGCACCCTGGAAATGGTGCCTTCTCCCCAAGGTCGGTCTTGGAGTCGGCCGGACCTGCGCGGGAAACACCACCGCCTCCCTTCCTGCGTCCTGCTGGGCTGGCAGGTCTTAGGCAGGCACCCCTCTCTGGTCATACTTGCTGTCCCCTGGACTTGCCTGGCTGCGCCTTACCACCTACCTGAAGAGCAGTGGGGGCAGGCAGGAGCCCTCGGCGATTACGACCGGGCCAGTACCTGGTGGCCCCAGGGGCCCTTGGAGGCACAGGACACCTGAGTTGATCAACTGTTACCTGGAACCTTCCCTCGGGCCTCAGGTAACTCCTTGTCCCCCACAGGCCCTGTCGCCGTTCCCAGAGTTCATCGCCGCCGCCGTGGTCAGCCACGCCTGTCCTCGGTGGGTCTCATGCCAGCTCAGATCCAAGTAGGAGAGATGGCAATGTTCGCCTCTCACCCTGAGGCCGGCCCTCCACTGCGAGCTGGGATCTCAACCAGATCTCTGCGCAAAGAGGCCCTGGAAGGCCGTGCCCCCTCCTCGCCGCGCCCCCAGCCCCAATGTTGTTCCTGTCCGCTGCGGGTCTTTTTCCCCTCACAGCCTCCTTCCGCCCTCCCAGACACCCTAGGCAGCCCCGTCTGGCGCTCCACCGCCGCCACAGGTGGGCACCCCCGTCGCCATCGCCGGATCGCGAGGCCAAAGCCGCCATGGCCTGCTGACAGCCTTGGCCGGCGCAGCGAGCCAGCCCTACAACTGCGCATGCGCAAGTCCTGTCATAATGACGGCGGCCGTTGCCTAGGGGCGCGTCCCTACGGCAGGAGCCCTCTGCGGCCAGGCCGGGCGCGTCCTTGTCAGGCTCTGGCCTGTCCTCTCCAGGATGCCTGCCAGGGGATCGTCCGCGGTTCCAAGGAGAAGGAGGAGGAGGGCTCAGCGGGCTGCAGAAGGCTCCGTCGTCGCAGCCTGGAGCAAGCCGCAGCGGGGTCCCTGGACCGGTTGCCCAACGCCACCTCAAAGCCGCCTGCTGGCTGTGTATGTGAGTCTCCCCGAGAGTCCAGGGACTTCACGCCCGTGACTCGGAAGGCTCGACTACCCGTATGGCCGTGTGTCCCTCTGTCCTCAGGGCTCCACCTTCGTCGTCGGCCGCAGAGCCTGGCCCTGACGGGACCTGCCTGAGTACCTGTGGCTTCTGAGAGAGAGAGGGACAGAGAGAGAGATAGAGAGAGAGAGGGAGATTATATGTATGTGTGTTCGCAAGTGGGAGTAACTGGTCTGTCGTGTTGACCGTTTGCCTCGGGGCTCCTTTAAGTCACCTCGCGGGGAGCCCCTTGGTGAAGTTCCGCTCGTGCTGGGGGCCCGGTGCCATTCGTTTCCCATGGGGTTCCTGCATGGGGGTGGGATGGTGTGGTTCCGTCGTGCTCACGGGCAAGGGGAGGAACGTCCTCCCCACCAGGAGGTGAGCCAGTATTCCGACACGAGGAGGATGACAGCCGAGCTGACGACTACCACCACCACCTGACCAGGAACTCTGGAGGCCAGAGAGGTGTGCAGGGAAGGCCAGGAAGGAGATTCTGCCTCCCTTGGGCCTCATGCCCTACCTAGGCTCACGCCTGCCTTCTCTGACGGAGGCCGGAGGGCAGAGAAGCAGAGACTATGGAGGGAGAACATCTGTCCCTCCACAGGGGCCTTTCTGGCTAGCTCAGCCATCCAAGGTGGCATCCCTGTGGCGGTTGGCAGTGCTTTCTCCTGCCGGGGTGCCAGCTTGAACCCCGACACCATGCCCCCGCATCTTATCACTTCCTCCATGGTTTCCGAGGGCCTGGACCCTTCTTCCTCTGCATGATCCGTGTGCACAAGGAAACATTCCCACTCCATCAAGGTCAGCACTGGGGGCATCCACTGCGTGAGGCTTTCCTTCTCCACAGTGCCTTCTTCATGACTGGGTAGGCCTGACGTCCGTGCCCATCCGCCCAGCCGTTTGTTCTGCCAGCAAGTTAGTCAAGTCTCGGTGTCAGTGCCGCATCAGTCGTTGCCCATGATTCATATGGGCTGAGCGGCAACACACCTTGCCTGGCCTTTGCCTTCTCAGGAAGAGGCTGTTTCCCTTGGCGTCCGCTCTGCGTTCGCTCCTTTCTTGCAGGGAGATCTGTGCTTGGCTTGTTGCTGGGGAAATGTCGGCAGGGGTGGGCAATGGCTGGCAGGAGCCATTGCCCACCACTGCTTTCACCGAGGGGGTGGGCGAGCAGGAGGAGGGACAGGGTTTTGTGTGGCTGCAGGATGGTGGTGGCCCTGTACCCCTTCGTTGAGGTTCGGGGGCTGAGTGAACTGCCTAAATAAGCGTTTTCTCTTGGGGCAAGAATGCCCAGCCTTGCCCAGGCCTGAATAAGCGGGCCTGTGCATGTGGTCCTAGGTAGGCTCTGCTTTCACCAAGCTGTCTTGGAGCCCTCTGGGCCCCGGGAAAGGGTGCCTTCTCCCCAAGGTGAGTCTTGGAGCGGGCCAGTCCCGCTGGCCACACAGCTCCTTCCTCCTGGCACCCTGCTTGGCTGTCTGGTCTTAGCCATGCACCACTCTCTGGTCATATTGGCTGTGCCCTGGACTTGCCTGACTGCGCCTTACATCCTACCCTGAAGAGCAGAGGGAACAGGCCGCAGCCCCTGGCAATGAAGCCTGGGCCTCGCAGGCTGAAGGTGGCTCCGTGGCGGCGTCCGGGAAGCAGCAGCAGCATCCACGGACCGGTCTACCGTCGCCACCTCACACCCACCTGCTGGCTGTTTATGTGAGTCTCCCCGAGAGTCCAAAGTCATCATGTCCCTTTCTCGGGAGGCTGGACTGCCGGATGGCCGTGTGCCCCTCTGTACTCACGGGTTTTCCTTTGCCCACCGTGCAGCGTGGCCCTCTGAGGAACTGCCTGAGTCCCTTAGGCTTTGGAGAGAGAGAGAGGGAGAGAGAGAGAGAGAGAGAGAAAGTGATATTTATGTGTGTTGGCAGGTGGGAGCAACTGGTTTGCCTCGGGGCTCCTTGAAGTCACCTTTCCTCATGGTGAGCCCCTTGGTGTAGTTCCGCTCGGGCTAGAAAGCCCGGTGCCACTGGTTTTCCGTGGGGTTCCTGCTAGGGAGTGGGATGGTCTGGTTCGCCTCGGAGGGGGGAAGCCCCTTGAGACCGGCAAGATTAGGAACGTCGTCGCCACCAGGAGGTGAGCCAGCTTTCCCATCCGAAGAGGACGACAGCCAAGCGGATGACGAAAACCTGCACTTCAACAGGAACTCTGGATGTCAGGGAGAGGTGTGCAGGGAAGGCCGGGAAGGAGATTCTGCCTCCCTTTGGTCTCATGCCCTACCTAGGCTCAGGCCTACCTTCTCTGATGGAGGCTAGAGGGCAGAGAAGCAGAGACTCTGGACGGAGAACATCTTTCCCTCCACAGGGGCCTTTCTGGCTTGCTAAGCCATCCTAGGCGGCACCGCCGTGGCGTTTGGCAGCGCTTTCTCCTGCCGGGGTGCCAGTTTGTACCCCGACACCATGTCCCCACATCTTTTCTCTTCCTCCATGGATTCCGAGGGCCTGGACCCTTCTTCACCTGCATGAACCGTGTGGGCCAGAAAACATTCCCACTCCATCAAGTCAGCATTGGGGGCATCCACTGCGTGAGGCTTTCCTTCTCCGCAGTGCCTTCTTAGTGACTTGGTAGGCCTGACGCCCGTGCCCATCCGCCCAGCCATTTGTTCTGCCAGCAAGTTAGTCAAGTCTTGGTGTCAGTGCCGCATCGGTCGTTCCCCATGATTCCCGTGGGCTGAGCGGCAGCACACCTTGCCTGGCCTTTGCCATCTGAGGCAGAGGCTTTTTCCCTTGGCGTCCGCTCTGCATTCGTTCCTTTCTTGCAGGGAGATCTGTGCTTGGCTTGTTGCTGGGGAAGTGTCGGCAGGGGTGGGCAATGGCTGGCAGGGGCCATTGGCCGCCACTGTTTTCACTGAGGGGGTGGGGCAGGAGGAGGAGGGACTGCGTTTTGTGTGGCTGCAGGATGGTGGTGGCCCTGTTCCCCTTCGCTCAGGTTGGGGGGCTGAGTGCGCTGCCTGCGGAACCGTTTTCTCTTCGGTCAACAATGCCCAGTCTTGCCCAGGCCTGCAGAAGCGGGCCTGTGCATGTGGTCCTAGGTATGCTCTTCTTTCTCCGAGCTCTCTTGGGTCCCATTGGCACCCTGGAAAGGGTGCCTTCTCCCCAAGGTCGGTCTTGGAGTCGGCCGGACCTGCGCGGGAAACACCACCGCCTCCCTTCCTGCGTCCTGCTGGGCTGGCAGGTCTTAGGCAGGCACCCTTCTCTGGTCATACTTGCTGTCCCCTGGACTTGCCTGGCTGCGCCTTACCACCTACCTGAAGAGCAGTGGGGGCAGGCAGGAGCCCTCGGCGATTACGACCGGGCCAGTACCTGGTGGCCCCAGGGGCTCTTGGAGGCACAGGACACCTGAGTTGATCAACTGTTACCTGGAACCTTCCCTCGGGCCTCAGGTAACTCCTTGTCCCTCACAGGCTCTGTCGCCGTTCACCAGAGTTCATCGCCGCCGCCGTGGTCAGCCACGCCTGTCCTCGGTGGGTCTCATGCCAGCTCAGATCCGAGTAGGAGAGATGGCAATGTTCGCCTCTCACCCTGAGGCCGGCCCTCCACTGCGAGCTGGGATCTCAAGGTTATCATTAAGGATTAGGGGTACAGTCAGGGTTAAATGCTTGGGTGCGGGTAATGGTTAGGGTCAGGGTTAAGGTTCACTGATAGGGTTAGTTTTAAGGGTTACGGGTTGGTTTAGGCTTCAAGGTTAGAGTTAGCATTAGGGCTTAAGGTTAGGATTAGGCGGTAGTTTAGATTTATGGTTAGATCTAGCCGTTAGGGTAAGGGCTACCGTTAGGGTTAAGAGATAGGGTTAGGTTTAATGCTTAGGATTAGGGTTAGGGTTTGGGGTTAAAGTATGTGTTAGGGGTTAGGTTTAAAGATCAAAGGTTAGGGTTATTTTTAGCTGTAGTGTTAGGGTTAGGGATAAGGGATCCCATTAGCATTAACGGTCTTCCTTACTGTAGGGTTAAGGGTTAGGCTTAGAGTTAAAGGTGAAGGTTAGGGTCAGTGTTAAGATTTAGGATGAGGTTTAGCGGTTAGGGTAAATGTTAAGCGTTAGGGTTAGGGATTAGTGATTAGGGATTTTGGTTAGTGTTAGGGTTAGCGGTTAGGAGTTAGTGTTTTATGAAGGGGTATGGTTAGAATTAGGATTGGGGTTAGAGTTAGGGTGAGGTATAGGGGTTAGGTTTAGGGGTTAGTTTTAGGGTAAAAGGATAGGATTAGGGTTACGGGTTGGGCTTAGGTTTAGGGTTAAAGTTTACTGCTAGGGTTAGGGATAGGGTTCAGGGTTAGCTTTAGGGGTTCTGGTTAGTGTTAGGTGTTAGGTTAGTGTCAGGTTTAGGTCTAGTCGTGAGGGTAAGGTTTAGGGTTAGCTTTAAGAGCTAGGGTTAGGTTTAATGGTTAGGATTAGGATTAGGGTTAAGGGTTAGGGTAAGGCTTAGGGGTTAGGGTGAAGGGATAGGGTCAAGGGTTAGGGTTTTTGTTAGGCATAGTGTTGGGGTTAGAAGTAAGGGTTACTGTCAGTGTTAGGGTTGTAGGTAGGGTTACGGTTAGGGTTAGCGGTTTAGAATTAGGGTTAGGGATTAGGTGTCACAGTGATGACTAGGAGATAGGGTTAGAATTATGGGATAGGGGTTGTTCTCAGGAAATGTGTTATGCATTAACGTTTGGAATAGAGGTTAAAGTTAGGCGCACGGTGAGGTTTACGTGTTAAGGGGAGAAATAGGAACAGGGTTGGGTGTTATGTTCAGGGTTAGGGTTATCTGTTAAAGGTATTGTTTATGCTTAGCGCACGGGTCCTGTCTGCATTAGGCAGGCGGGGGGAGTTTAGGGGGCTGGGATTGTACCCTGCAACCCAATCTATCATACTCTGGGTATGGGCCCGTGGGTTTCATGCAGGACACAGTGGTAGAGCCTCCTTTCACGCATGGCATGGGAGGATTGCAGGCTTTCTAAACTCTAAGAAAGCAAGAAGTCTGAGAATTACATTTAGGGGTAGGATTATGGTTACGGTTAAGGATGAAGTTTAGTGTTAGGGTGAGGGCTTAGGGTTAGGGCCTAGGGTTAGGGTTAAAGGTTACTCTTAGGTTTAACGGTTACACTTTGGTTTAGGGTTGAGGTGTACGGTTAGGGTTAAGATGAGGGTTTAAGGTTAGGTACAGGGTTAGGGTTAAGTGTTAGGTTTAGGGCTGAAGATTAGGATTAGGGTTAGGATTAAAGGTTAGCGTGAGAGTTAACGCTTAGGGTTAAGGTTAAGAGTTAAGGTTTAGGGTTAGGATTAGGGTTAGGGTTAGTTTTTACCGTTAGAGTTATGTGGTATTTTTTGTGTTAGAGGTTAGGATTAGGTTTACTGGTCACGGTTAGGGTTACATTTAGGGGTTAGCGTTAGGGTTAGGGTTAGGGTTAAGGGATAGGATTAGGGTTAAGTGTTGGGCTTAGGGTTAGGGTTTAGTGTTAGGGTTATCATTAAGGATTAGGGGTAGGGTCAGGGTTAAATGCTTGGGTGCGGGTAACGGTTAGGGTGAGGGTTAAGGTTCACGGATAGGGTTAGTGTTAAGGGTTACGGGTAGGTTTAGGGTTCAGGGTTAGAGTTAGCATTAGGGCTTAAGGTTAGGATTAGGCGGTAGGTTAGATTTAGGGTTAGATCTGGGCGTTAGGGTAAGGGCTAGCGTTAGGGTTAAGAGATAGGGTTAGGTTTAATGCTTAGGATTAGGGTTAGGGTTTGGGGTTAAAGTAAGTGTTAGGGGTTAGGTTTAAGGATGAAAGGTTAGGGTTATTTTTAGCTGTAGTGTTAGGGTTAGGGACAAGGGATCCCATTAGCATTAAGGGTCTTCCTTACTGTAGGGTTAAGGGTAAGGCTTAGAGTTAAAGGTTAAGGTTAGGGTCAGTGTTAAGATTTAGGGTGAGGGTTAACGGTTAGGGTAAAGGTTAAGCGTTAGGGTTAGGGATTAGTGATTAGGGTTTTTGGTTTGTGTTAGGGTTAGCGGTTAGGAGTTAGTGTTTTATGAAGGGGTATGGTTAGAATTAGGATTGGGGTTAGAGTTAGGGTCAGGTATAGGGGTTAGGTTTAGAGGTTAGTTTTAGGGTAAAAGGATAGGATTAGGGATATGGGTTGGGATTAGGTTTAGGGTTAAAGTTTACTGCTAGGGTTAGGGATAGGGTTCAGGGTTAGCTTTAGGGGTTCTGGTTAGTGTTAGGTGTTCGGTTAGTGTCAGGGTTAGGTCTAGTCCTGAGGGTAAGGTTTAGGGTTAGCTTTAAGAGCTAGGGTTAGGTTTAATGGTTAGGATTAGGATTAGGGTTAAGGGTTAGGGTAAGGCTTAGGGGTTAGGGTGAAGGGTTAGGGTCAAGGGTTAGGGTTTTTGTTAGGCATAGCGTTGGGGTTAGAAGTAAGGGTTACTGTCAGTGTTAGGGTTGTAGTTAGGGTTACGGTTAGGGTTAGCGGTTTAGAATTAGGGTTAGCGATTAGGTGTCACAGTGAAGACTAGGAGATAGGGTTAGAATTATGGGATAGGGGTTGTTCTAAGGAAATGGGTTATGCATTAACGTTAGGATAAGAGGTTAAAGTTAGGCGCACGGTGAGGTTTACGTGTTAAGGGGAGAAATAGGAACAGGGTTGGGTGTTAGGTTCAGGGTTAGGGTTATCTGTTAAAGGTATTGTTTATGCTTAGCGCACGGGCCCTGTCTGCATTAGGTGGGCGGGTGGAGTTTAGGGGGCTGGGATTGTACCCGGGAACCCACTCTGTCATACTCTGGGTATGGGCCCGTGGGTTTCATGCAGGACACAGTGGTAGAGCCTCCTTTCACGCATGGCATGGGAGGATTGCAGGCTTTCTAAACTCTAAGAAAGCAAGAAGTCTGAGAATGAGATTTAGGATTTGATTATGGTTAGGGTTAAGGATGAAGTTTAGTGTTAGGGTGAGGACTTAGGTTTAGGGCTTAGGGTTAGGGTTAAAGGTTACTCTTAGGTTTAACAGTTACACTTTTGTTTAGGGTTGAGGTTTACGGTTAGGGTTAAGATGAGGGGTTAGGGTTTGGTACAGGGTTAGGGTTAAGTGTTCGGTTTACGGTTGAAGATTAGGATTAGGGTTAGGATTAAAGGTTAGCGTGAGAGTTAACGCTTAGTGTTAAGGTTAAGAGTTAGGGTTTAGCGTTAGGGTTAGGGTTAGGGTTAGTTTTAGGGTTAGAGTTATGTGCTATGGTTTGTGTTAGAGGTTAGGGTTAGGTTCACTGGTCACGTTGAGGGTTTCGTTTGGGGGTTAGCATTAGGGTTAGGGTTAAGGGATAGGATTAGGGTTAAGTGTTGGGGTTAGGGTTAGGGTTTAGTGTTAGGGTTATCGTTAAGGATTAGGGGTAGGGACAGGGTTAAATGCTTGGGGGCGGGTAATGGTTAGGGTCAGGGTTAAGGTTCACGGATAGGGTTAGTATTAAGGGTTACGGGTTGGTTTAGGGTTCAGGGTTAGAGTTAGCATTAGGGCTTAAGGTTAGGATTAGGCGGTAGGTTAGATTTAGGGTTAGATCTAGGCGTTAGGGTAAGGGCTAGCGTTAGGGTTAAGAGATAGGGTTAGGTTTAATGCTTAGGATTAGGGTTAGGGTTTGGGGTTAAAGTAATTGTTAGGGGTTAGGTTTAAAGATCAAAGGTTAGGGTTATTTTTAGCTGTAGTGTTAGGGTTAGGGATAAGGGATCCCATTAGCATTAAGGGTCTTCCTTACTGTAGGGTTAAGGGTTAGGCTTAGAGTTAAAGGTGAAGGTTAGGGTCAGTGTTAAGATTTAAGATGAGGTTTAGCGGTTAGGGTAAATGTTAAGCGTTAGGGTTAGGGATTAGTGATTAGGGTTTTTGGTTAGCGTGAGGGTTAGCGGTTAGGAGTTAGTGTTTTATGAAGGGGTATGGTTAGAATTAGGATTGGGTTTAGAGTTAAGGTGAGGTATAGGGGTTAGGTTTAGGGGTTAGTTTTAGGGTAAAAGGATAGGATTAGG
The DNA here is from genome assembly GCF_041146395.1 of Eulemur rufifrons. Lineage (NCBI taxonomy): Eukaryota > Metazoa > Chordata > Mammalia > Primates > Lemuridae > Eulemur > Eulemur rufifrons. Next base: position 193,575,637 of record NC_090989.1, read on the forward strand.
GTTACGGGTTGGGCTTAGGTTTCGGGTTAAAGTTTACTGCTAGGGTTAGGGATAGGGTTCAGGGTGAGCTTTAGGGGTTCTGGTTAGGGTTAGGTGTTAGGTTAGTGTCAGGGTTAGGTCTAGTCGTGAGGGTAAGGTTTAGGTTTAGCTTTAAGAACTAGGGATAGGTTTAATGGTTAGGATTACGATTAGGGTTAAGGGTTAGGGTAAGTCTTAGGGGTTAGGGTGAACGGTTAGGGTTTTTGTTAGGGATACCGTTGAGGTCAGAAGTAAGGGTTACTGTCAGTGTTAGGGTTGTAGGTAGGGTTACGATTAGGGATAGGGGTTTAGAATTAGGGTTAGGGATTAGGTGTCACAGTGATGACTAGGATATAGGGTTAGCATTATGGGATAGGGGTTGTTCTCAGGAAATGGGTTATGCATTAACGTTAGGATAAGACGTTAAAGATAGGTGCACGGTGAGGTTTATGTGTTAAGGGGAGAAATAGGAACAGTGTTGGGTGTTATGTTCAGGGTTAGGGTTATCTGTTAAAGGTATCATTTATGCTTAGCGCACGGGCCCTGTCTGCATTAGGCGGGCGGGGGGAGTTTAGGGGGCTGGATTGTACCCGGGAACCCACTCTATCATACTCTGGGTATGGGCCCGTCGGTTTCATGCAGGACACAGTGGTAGAGCCTCCTTTCACGCATGGCATGGGAGGATTGCAGGCTTTCTAAACTCTAAGAAAGCAAGAAGTCTGAGAATTAGATTTAGGGGTAGGATTATGGTTAGGGTTAAGGATGAAGTTTAGTGTTAGGGTGAGGGCTTAGGGTTAGGGCTTAGGGTAGGGTTAAAGGTTACTCTTAGGTTTAACGGTTACACTTTGGTTTAGGGTTGAGTTTTACGGTTAGGGTTAAGATGAGGGGTTAGGGTTAGGTACAGGGTTAGGGTTAAGTGTTAGGTTTAGGGTTGAAGATTAGGATTAGGGTTAGGATTAAAGGTTAGCGTGAGAGTTAACGCTTAGGGTTAAGGTTAAGGGTTAGGGTTTAGGGTTAGGGTTATGGTTAGGGTTAGTTTTAGGGTTAGAGTTATGTGCTATGGTTTGTGTTAGAGGTTAGGGTTAGGTTTACTGGTCACGGTTAGGGTTACGTTTAGGGGTTAGCATTAGGGTTAGGGTTAGGGTTAAGGGATAGGATTAGGGTTAAGTGTTGGGCTTAGGGTTAGGGTTTAGTGTTAGGGTTATCATTAAGGATTAGGGGTAGGGTCAGGGTTAACTGCTTGGGTGCGGGTAATGGTTAGGGTCAGGGTTAAGGTTCACGGATAGGGTTAGTGTTAAGGGTTACGGGTAGGTTTAGGGTTCAGGGTTAGAGTTAGCATTAGGGCTTAAGGTTAGGATTAGGCGGTAGGTTTGATTTAGGGTTAGATCTAGGCGTTAGGGTAAGGGCTAGCGTTAGGGTTAAGAGATAGGGTTAGGTTTAATGCTTAGGTTTAGGGTTAGTTTTTGGGGTTAAAGTAAGTGTTAGGGGTTAGGTTTAAGGATGAAAGGTTAGGGTTATTTTTAGCTGTAGTGTTAGGGTTAGGGATAAGGGATCCCATTAGCATTAAGGGTCTTCCTTACTGTAGGGTTAAGGGTTAGGGTTAGAGTTAAAGGTTAAGGTGAGGGTCAGTGTTAAGATTTAGGGTGAGGGTTAACGGTTAGGGTAAAGGTTAAGCGTTAGGGTTAGGGATTAGTGATTAGGGTTTTTGGTTAGTGTTAGGGTTAGCGGTTAGGAGTTAGTGTTTTATGAAGGGGTATGGTTAGAATTAGGATTGGGGTTAGAGTTAGGGTGAGGTATAGGGGTTTGGTTTAGGGCTTAGGTTTAGGGGTTAGATTTAGGGTAAAAGGATAGGATTAGGGTTACGGGTTGGGCTTAGGTATAGGGTTAAAGTTTACTGCCAGGGTTAGGGATAGGGTTCAGGCTTAGCTTTAGGGGTTCTGGTTAGGGTTAGGTGTTAGGTTAGTGTCAGGGTTAGGTCTAGTCGTGAGGGTAAGGTTTAGGGTTATCTTTAAGAGCTAGGGTTAGGTTTAATGGTTAGGATTAGGATTAGGTTTAAGGGTTAGGGTAAGGCTTAGGGGTTAGGGTGAAGGGTAGGGTCAAGGGTTAGGGTTTTTCTTAGGCATAGCGTTGGGGTTTGAAGTAAGTGTTACTATCAGTGTTAGGGTTGTAGGTAGGGTTACGGTTAGAGTTAGCGGTTTAGAATTAGGGTTAGCGATTAGGTGTCACAGTGATGACTAGGAGATAGGGTTAGAATTATGGGATAGGGGTTGTTCTCAGGAAATGGGTTATGCATTAACGTTAGGATAAGAGGTTAAAGTTAGGCGCATGGTGAGGTTTACGTGTTAAGGGGAGAAAAAGGAACAGGGTTGGGTGTTATGTTCAGGGTTAGGGTTATCTGTTAAAGGTATTGTTTATGCTTAGCGCACGGGCCCTGTCTGCATTAGGCGGGCGAGGAGAGTTTAGGGGGCTGGGATTGTACCCGGGAACCCACTCTATCATACTCTGGGTATGGGCCCATGGGTTTCATGCAGGACACAGTGGTAGAGCCTCCTTTCACGCATGGCATGGGAGGATTGCAGGCTTTCTAAACTCTAAGAAAGCAAGAAGTCTGAGAATTAGATTTCGGGTTAGGATTATGGTTAGGGTTTAGGATGAAGTTTAGTGTTAGGATGAGGGCTTAGGGTTAGCGATTAGGGTTAGGGTTAAAGGTTACTCTTAGGTTTAACGGTTACACTTTGGTTTAGGGTTGAGGTTTACGGTTAGAGTTAAGATAAGGGGTTAGGATTAGGGTTAAGTGTTAGGTTTAGGGTTGAAGATTAGGATTAGGGTTAGGATTAAAGGTTAGCGTGAGAGTTAACGCTTAGGGTTAAGGTTAAGATTTAGGGTTTAGGGTTAGGGTTTGGGTTAGGGTTAGTTATAGGGTTAGAGTTATGTGCTATGGTTTGTGTTAGAGATTAGGGTTAGGTTTACTGGTGGCGGTTAGGGTTACGTTTAGGGGTTAGCATTAGGGTTAGGGTTAGGGTTAAGGGATAGGATTAGTGTTAAGTGTTGGGCTTAGGGTTAGGGTTTAGTGTTAGGGTTATCATTAAGGATTAGGGGTAGGGTCAGGGTTAAATGCTTGGGTGTGGGTAATGGTTAGGGTGAGGATTAAGGTTCACGCATAGGGTTAGTGTTAAGGGTTATGGGTAGGTTTAGGGTTCAGGGTTAGAGTTAGCATTAGGGCTTAAGGTTAGGATTAGGCGGTAGGTTAGATTTAGGGTTAGATCCAGGCGTTAGAGTAAGGGCTGGTGTTAGGGTTAAGAGATAGGGTTAGGTTTAATGCTTAGGATTAGGGTTAGGGTTTGGGGTTAAAGTAAGTGTTAGGGGTTAGTTTTAACGATCAAAGGTTAGGGTTATTTTTAGCTGTAGTGTTATGGTTAGGGATAAGGGATCCCATTAGCATTAAGGAACTTCCTTACTGTAGGGTTAAGGGTTAGGCTTAGATTTAAAGGTGAAGGTTAGGGTCAGTGTTAAGATTTAGGGTGAGGGTTAACGGTTAGGGTAAAGGTTAAGCGTTAGGGTTAGGGATTAGTGATTAGGGTTTTTGGTTAGTGTTAGGGTTAGCGGTTAGGAGTTAGTGTTTTATGAAGGGGTATGGTTAGAATTAGGATTGGGGTTAGAGTTAGGGTGAGGTATAGGGGTTAGGTTTAGGGGTTAGTTTTAGGGTAAAAGGATAGGATTAGGGTTACGGGTTGGGCTTAGGTTTCGGGTTAAAGTTTACTGCTAGGGTTAGGGATAGGGTTCAGGGTTAGCTTTAGGGGTTCTGGTTAGGTTTAGGTGTTAGGATAGTGTGAGGATTAGGTCTAGTCGTGAGGGTAAGGTTTAGGGTTAGCTTTAAGAGCTAGGGTTAGGTTTAATGGTTAGGATTAGGATTAGGGTTAAGGGTTAGGGTAAGGCTTAGGGGTTAGGGTGAAGGGTTAGGGTCAAGGGTTAGGGTTTTTGTTAGGCATAGCGTTGGGGTTAGAAGTAAGGGTTACTGTCAGTGTTAGGGTTGTAGGTAGGGTTACGGTTAGGGTTAGCGGTTTAGAATTAGGGTTAGGGATTAGGTGTCACAGTGATGACTAGGAGATAGGGTTAGAATTATGGGATAGGGGTTGTTCTCAGGAAATGAGTTATGCATTAACGTTAGGATAAGAGGTTAAAGTTAGGCGCACGGTGAGGTTTACGTGTTAAGGGGAGAAATAGGAACAGGGTTGGGTGTTATGTTCATGGTTAGGGTTATCTGTTAAAGGTATTGTTTATGCTTAGCGCACGGGCCCTGTCTGCATTAGGCGGGCGGGGGTGAGTTTTGGGGGCTGGGATTGTACCCGGGAACCCACTCTATCATACTCTGGGTATTGGCCCGTGGGTTTCATACAGGACACAGTGGTAGAGCCTCCTTTCACGCATGGCATGGGAGGATTGCAGGCTTTCTAAACTCTAAGAAAGCAAGAAGTCTGAGAATTAGATTTAGGGTTAGGATTATGGTTAGGGTTAAGGATGAAGTTTAGTGTTAGGGTAGGGCTTAGGGTTAGGGATTAGGGTTAGGGTTAAAGGTTACTGTTAGGTTTAACGGTTACACTTTGGTTTAGGGTTGAGGTTTACGGTTAGGGTTAAGATGAGGGGTTAGGGTTAGGTACAGGGTTAGGGTTAAGTGTTAGGTTTAGGGTTGAAGATTAGGATTAGGGTTAGGATTAAAGGTTAGCGTGAGAGTTAACGCTTAGGGTTAAGGTTAAGTGTTAGGGTTTAGGGTTAGGGTTAGGGTTAGGGTAATTTTATGGTTAGAGTTATGTGCTATGGTTTGTGTTAGAGGTTAGGGTTAGGTTTACTGGTGGCGGTTAGGGTTATGTTTAGGGGTTAGCGTTAGGGTTAGTTTTAGGGTTAGGGTTAAGGGATAGGATTAGGGTTAAATGTTGGGCTAAGGGTTAGGGTTTAGTGTTAGGGTTATCATTAAGGATTAGGGGTAGGGTCAGGGTTAAATGCTTGGGTGCGGGTAATGGTTAGTGTCAGGGTTAAGGTTCACGGATAGGGTTAATGTTAAGGGTTACGGGTAGGTTTAGGATTCAGGGTTAGAGTTAGCATTAGGGCTTAAGGTTAGGATTAGGCGGTAGGTTAGATTTAGGGTTAGATCTGGGCGTTAGGGTAAGGGCTACCGTTAGGGTTAAGAGATAGGGTTAGGTTTACTGCTTAGGATTAGGGTTAGGGTTTGGGGTTAAAGTAAGTGTTAGGGGTTAGGTTTAAGGATCAAAGGTTAGGGTTATTTTTAGCTGTAGTGTTAGGGTTAGGGATAAGGGATCCCATTAGCATTAAGGGTCTTCCTTACTGTAGGGTTAATGGTTAGGCTTAGAGTTAAAGTTTAAGGTTAGAGTCAGTGTTAAGATTTAGGGTGAGGGTTAACGGTTAAGGTAAAGGTTAAGGGTTAGGGTTAGGGATTAGTGATTAGGGTTTTTGGTTAGTGTTAGGTTACCGCTTAGTGTTTTATGAAGGGGTATGGTTAGAATTAGGATTGGGGTTAGAGTTAGGGTCAGGTATAGGGGTTAGGTTTAGAGGTTAGTTTTAGGGTAAAGGGATAGGATTAGGGATACGGGTTGGGCTTAGGTTTAGGGTTAAAGTTTACTGCTAGGATTAGGGATAGGGTTCAGGGTTAGCTTTAGGGGTTCTGGTTAGGGTTAGGTGTTAGGTTAGTGTCAGGGTTAGGTCTAGTCGTGAGGGTAAGGTTTAGGGTTAGCTTTAAGAGCTAGGGTTAGGTTTAATGGTTAGGATTAGGATTAGGGTTAAGGGTTAGGGTAAGGCTTAGGGGTTAGGGTGAAGGGTTAGGGTCAAGGGTTAGGGTTTTGTTAGGCATAGCGTTGGGGTTAGAAGTAAGGGTTACTGTCAGTGTTAGAGTTGTAGGTAGGGTTACGGTTAGGGTTAGCGGTTTAGAATTAGGGTTAGCGATTAGGTGTCACAGTGATGACTAGGATATAGGGTTAGAATTATGGGATAGGGGTTGTTCTCAGGAAATGGGTTATGCATTAACGTTAGGATAAGAAGTTAAAGTTAGGCGCACGGTGAGGTTTACGTGTTAAGGGGAGAAATAGGAACAGGGTTGGGTGTTAGGTTCAGGGTTAGGGTTATCTGTTAAAGGTATTGTTTATGCTTAGCGCACGGGCCCTGTCTGCATTAGGCGGGCGGGGGGAGTTTAGGGGGCTGGGATTGTACCCGGGAACCCACTCTATCGTACTCTGGGTATGAGCCCGTGGGTTTCATGCAGGACACAGTGGTAGAGCCTCCTTTCACGCATGGCATGGGAGGATTGCAGGCTTTCTAAACTCTAAGAAAGCAAGAAATCTGAGAATTAGATTAAGGTTAGGATTATGGTTAGGGTTAAGGATGAAGTTTAGTGTTAGGGTGAGGGCTTAGGGTTAGGGATTAGGGTTAGGGTAAAAGGTTACTCTTAGGTTTAACGGTTACACTTTGGTTTAGGGTTGAGGTTTACAGTTAGGGTTAAGACGAGGGGTTAGGGTAAGGTACAGGGTTAGGGTTAAGTGTTAGGTTTAGGGTTGAAGATTAGGATTAGGGTTAGGATTAAAGGTTAGCGTGAGAGTTAACGCTTAGGGTTAAGGTTAAGAGTTAGGGTTTAGGGTTAGGTTTAGGGTTAGGGTTGTTTTATGGTTAGAGTTATGTGCTATGGTTTGTGTTAGAGGTTAGGGTTAGGTTTACTGGTGGCGGTTAGGGTTATGTTTAGGGGTTAGCATTAGGGTTAGTTTTAGGGTTAGGGTTAAGGAATAGGATTAGGGTTAAATGTTGGGCTTAGGGTTAGGGTTTAGTGTTAGGGTTATCATTAAGGATTAGGGGTAGGGTCAGGGTTAAATGCTTGGGTGCGGGTAATGGTTAGGGTCAGGGTTAAGCTTCACGGATAGGGTTCGTGTTAAGGGTTACGGGTAGGATTAGGGTTCAGGGTTAGAGTTAGCATTAGGGCTTAAGTTTAGGATTAGGCGGTAGGTGAGATTTAGGGTTAGATCTAGGCGTTAGGGTAAGGGCTAGCGTTAGGGTTAAGAGATAGGTTTACCTTTAATGCTTAGGATTAGGGTTAGGGTTTGGGGTTAAAGTAAGTGTTAGGGGTTAGGTTTAAGGATCAAAAGTTCGGGTTATTTTTAGCTGTAGTGTTAGGGTTAGGGATAAGGGATCCCATTAGCATTAAGGGTCTTCCTTACTGTAGGGTTAAGGTTTAGGCTTAGAGTTAAAGGTTAAGGTTAGGGTCAGTGTTAAGATTTAGGGTGAGGGTTAACGGTTAGGGTAAAGGTTAAGCGTTAGGGTTAGGGATTAGTGATTAGGGTTTTTGGTTAGTGTTAGGGTTAGCGGTTAGGAGTTAGTGTTTTATGAAGGGGTATGGTTAGAATTAGGATTGGGGTTAGAGTTAGGGTGAGGTGTAGGGGTTAGGTTTAGGGGTTAGTTTTAGGGTAAAAGGATAGGATTAGGGTTACGGGTTCGCCTTAGGTTTAGGGTTAAAGTTTACTGCTAGGGTTAGGGATAGGGTTCAGGGTTAGCTTTAGGGGTTCTGGTTAGGGTTAGGTGTTAGGTTAGTGTCAGGGTTAGGTCTAGTCGTGAGGGTAAGGTTTAGGGTTAGCTTTAAGAGCTAGGGTTAGGTTTAATGGTTAGGATTAGGATTAGGGTTAATGGTTAGGGTAAGGCTTAGGGGTTAGGGTGAAGGGTTAGGGTCAAGGGTTAGGGTTTTTCTTAGGCATAGCGTTGGGGTTAGAAGTAAGGGTTACTGTCAGTGTTAGGGTTGTAGGTAGGGTTACGGTTAGGGTTAGCGGTTTAGAATTAGGGTTAGGGATTAAGTGTCACAGTGATGACTAGGAGATAGGGTTAGAATTATGGGATAGGGGTTGTTCTCAGGAAATGGGTTATGCATTAACGTTAGGATAAGTGGTTAAAGTTAGCCGCACGGTGAGGTTTACGTGTTAAGGGGAGAAATAGGAACAGGGTTGGGTGTTATGTTCAGGGTTAGGGTTATCTGTTAAAGGTATTGTTTATGCTTAGCGCACGGGCCCTGTCTGCATTAGGCTGGCGGTGGGAATTTAGGGGGCTGGGATTGTACCCGGGATCCAACTCTATCATCCTCTGGGTATGGGCCCGTGGGTTTCATGCAGGACACAGTGGTAGAGCCTCCTTTCACGCATGGCATGGGAGGATTGCAGGCTTTCTAAACTCTAAGAAAGCAAGAAGTCTGAGAATTACGTTTAGGGGTAGGATTATGGTTACGGTTAAGGATGAAGTTTAGTTTTAGGGTGAGGGCTTAGGGTTAGGGATTATGGTTATGGTTAAAAGTTACTCTTAGGTTTAACAGTTACACTTTGGTTTAGGGTTGAGGTTTACGGTTAGGGTTAAGATGAGGGGTTAGGGTTAGGTACAGGGTTAGGGTTAAGTGTTAGGTTTAGGGTTGAAGATTAGGATTAGGGTTAGGATTAAAGGTTAGCGTGAGAGTTAACGCTCAGGGTTAAGGTAAAGTGTTAGCGTTTAGGTTTAGGTTTAAGGTGAGGGTTAGTTTTACGCTTAGAGTTATGTGCTATGGTTTGTGTTAGAGGTTAGGGTTAGGTTTACTGGTCACGGTGAGGGTTACGTTTAGGGGTTAGCATTAGGGTTAGGGTTAAGGGATAGGATTAGGGTTAAGTGTTGGGCTTAGGGTTAGGGTTTAGTGTTAGGGTTATCATTAAGGATTAGGGGTAGGGTCAGGGTTAAATGCTTGGGTGCGTGTAATGGTTAGGGTCAGGGTTAAGATTCAAGGATAGGGTTAGTGTTAAGGGTTACGGGTAGGTTTAGCGTTCATTGTTAGAGTTAGCATTAGGGCTTAAGGTTAGGATTAGGCGGTAGGTTAGATTTAGGGTTAGATCTAGGCGTTAGGGTAAGGGCTAGCGTTAGGGTTAAGAGATAGGGTTAGGTTTAATGCTTAGGATTAGGGTTAGGGTTTGGGGTTAAATTAAGTGTTAGGGGTTAGGTTTAAGGATTAAAGGTTAGGGTTATTTTTAGCTGCACTGTTAGGGTTAGGGATAAGAGATCCCATTAGCATTAAGGGTCTTCCTTACTGTAGGGTTAAGGGTTAGGCTTAGAGTTAAAGGTGAAGGTTAGGGAAAGTGTTAAGATTTAGGGTGAGGGTTAACGGTTAGGGTATAGGTTAAGCGTTAGGGTTAGGGATTTGTGATTAGAGTTTTTGGTTAGTGTTAGGGTTAGCGGTTAGGAGTTAGTGTTTTATGAAGGGGTATGGTTAGAATTAGGATTGGGGTTAGAGTTAGGGTGAGGTATAGGGGTTAGGTTTAGGGGTTAGTTTTAGGGTAAAAGGATAGGATTAGGGTTATGGGTTGGGCTTAGGTTTAGGGTTAAAGTTTACTGCTAGGGTTAGGGATAGGGTTCAGGGTTAGCTTTAGGGGTTCTGGTTAGGGTTAGGTGTTAGGTTAGTGTCAGGGTTAGGTCTAGTCGTGAGGGTAAGGTTTAGGGTTAGCTTTAAGAGCTAGGGTTAGGTTTAATGGTTAGGATTAGGATTAGGGTTAAGGGTTAGGGTAAGGCTTAGGGGTTAGGGTGAAGGGTTAGGGTCAAGGGTTAGAGTTTTTGTTAGGCATAGCGTTGGGGTTAGAAGAAAGGGTTACTCTCAGTGTTAGGGTTGTAGGTAGGGTTACGGTTAGGGTTAGCGGTTTAGAATTAGGGTTAGCGATTAGGTGTCACAGTGATGACTAGGAGATAAGGTTAGAATGATGGGATAGGGGTTGTTCTCAGGAAATGGGTTATGCATTAACGTTAGGATAAGAGGTTAAAGTTAGGCGCACGGTGAGGTTTACGTGTTAAGGGGAGAAATAGGAACAGGGTTGGGTGTTATGTTCAGGGTTAGGGTTATCTGTTAAAGGTATTGTTTATGCTTAGCGCACGGGCCATGTCTGCATTAGGCGGGCGGGGGGAATTTAGGGGGCTGGGATTGTACCCGGGAACCCACTCTATCATATTCTTGGTATGGGCCCGTGGGTTTCATGCAGGACACAGTGGTAGAGCCTCCTTTCACGCATGGCATGGGAAGATTGCAGGCTTTCTAAACTCCAAGGACGCAAGAAGTCTGAGAATTAGATTTAGGGTTAGGATTATGGTTAGGGTTAAGGATGAAGTTTAGTGTTAGGGTGAGGGCTTAGGGTTAGGCATTAGGGTTAGGGTTAAAGGTTACTCTTAGGTTTAACGGTTACACTTTGGTTTAGGGTTGAGGTTTACGGTTAGGGTTAAGATGAGGGGTTAGGGTTTGGTACAGGGTTAGGGATAAGTGTTAGGTTTAGGGTTGAAGATTAGGATTAGGGTTAGGATTAAAGGTTAGCGTGAGAGTTAACGCTTAGGGTTAAGGTTAAGTGTTAGGGTTTAGGGTTAGGGTTATGGTTAGGGTTAGTTTTAGGGTTAGAGTTATGTGCTATGGTTTGTGTTAGAGGTTAGGTTTAGGTTTACTGGTGACGGTTAGGATTACGTTTTGGGGTTAGCATTAGGGTTAGGTTTAGGGTTAAGGGATAGGATTAGGGTTAAGTGTTGGCCTTAGGGTTAGGGTTTAGTGTTAGGGTTATCATTAAGGACTAGGGGTAGGGTCAGCGTTAAATGCTTGGGTGCGGGTAATGGTTAGGGTCAGGGTTAAGGTACACGGATAGGGTTAGTGTTAAGGGTTACGGGTAGGTTTAGGGTTCAGGGTTAGAGTTAGCATTAGGGCTTAAGGTTAGGATTAGGCGGTAGGTTAGATTTAGGGTTAGATCTAGGCGTTAGGGTAAGGGCTAGCGTTAAGGTTAAGAGATAGGGTTAGGTTTAATGCTTAGGATTAGAGTTAGGGTTTGGGGTTAAAGTAAGTGTTAGGGGTTAGGTTTAAGGATCAAAAGTTCGGGTTATTTTTAGCTGTAGTGTTAGGGTTAGGGATAAGGGATCCCATTAGCATTAAGGGTCTTCCTTACTGTAGGGTTAAGGGTTAGGCTTAGAGTTAAAGGTTAAGGTGAGGGTCAGTGTTAAGATTTAGGGTGAGGGTTAACGGTTAGGGTAAAGGTTAAGCGTTAGGGTTAGGGATTAGTGATTAGGGTTTTTGGTTAGTGTTCGGGTTAGCGGTTAGGAGTTAGTGTTTTATGAAGGGGTATGGTTAGAATTAGGATTGGGGTTAGAGTTAGGGTGAGGTATAGGGGTTAGGTTTAGGGGTTAGTTTTAGGGTAAAAGGATAGGATTAGGGTTACGGGTTGGGCTTAGGTTTAGGGTTAAAGTTTACTGCTAGGGTTAGGGATAGGGTTCAGGCTTAGCTTTAGGGGTCTGGTTAGGGTTAGGTGTTAGGTTAGTGTCAGGGTTAGGTCTAGTCGTGAGGGTAAGGTTTAGGGTTAGCTTTAAGAGCTAGGGTTAGGTTTAATGGTTAGGGTAAGGATTAGGGTTAAGGGTTAGGGTAAGGCTTAGGGGTTAGGGTGACGGGTTAGGGTCAAGGGTTAGGGTTTTTGTTAGGCATAGCGTTGGGGTTAGAAGTAAGGGTTACTGTCAGTGTTAGGGTTGTAGGTAGGGTTACGGTTAGGGTTAGCGGTTTAGAATTAGGGTTAGGGATTGGGTGTCACAGTTATGACTAGGATATAGGGTTAGAATTATGGGATAGGGGTTGTTCTCTGGAAATGGGTTATGCATTAACGTTAGGATAAGAGGTTAAAGTTAGGCGCACGGTGAGGTTTACGTGTTAAGGGGAGAAATAGGAACAGGGTTGGGTGTTATGTTCATGGTTAGGGTTATCTGTTAAAGGTATTGTTTATGCTTAGCGCACGGGCCCTGTCTGCATTAGGCGGGCGGGGGGAGTTTAGGGGGCTGGGATTGTACCCGGGAACACACTCTGTCATACTCTGGGTATGGGCCCGTTGGTTTCATGCAGGACACAGTGGTAGAGCCTCCTTTCACGCATGGCATGGGAGGATTGCAGGCTTTCTAAACTCTAAGAAAGCAAGAAGTCTGAGAATGAGATTTAGGGTTGGATTCTGGTTAGGGTTAAGGATGAAGTTTAGTGTTAGGGTGAGGGCTTAGGGTTACGGAGTAGGGTTAGTGTTAAAGGTTACTCTTAGGTTTAACGGTTATACTTTGGTTTAGGGTTGAGGTTTACGGTTAGGGTTAAGATGACGGGTTAGGGTTTTGTACAGCGTTAGGGTTAAGTGTTAGGTTTAGGGTTGAAGATTAGGATTAGGGTTAGGATTAAAGGTTAGCGTGAGAGATAACGCTTAGGGTTAAGGTTAAGAGTTAGGGTTTAGGGTTAGGGTTAGGGTTAGGTTTAGTTTTAGGGTTAGAGTTATGTGCTATGGTTTGTGTTAGAGGTTAGGGTTAGGTTTACTGGTCACGGTTAGGGTTACGTTTAGGGGGTAGCATTAGGGTTAGGGTTAGGGTTAAGGGATAGGATTAGGGTTAAGTGTTTGGCTTAGGGTTAGGGTTTAGTGTTAGGGATAGCATTAAGGATTAGGGTTAGGGTCAGGGTGAAATGCTTGGGTGCGGGTAATGGTTAGGGTCAGGGTTAAGGTTCACGGATAGGGTTAGTGTTAAGGGTTACGGGTAGGTTTAGGGTTCAGGGTTAGTGTTAGCATTAGGGCTTAAGGTTAGGATTAGGCGGTAGGTTAGATTTAGGGTTAGATCTAGGCGTTAGGGTAAGGGCTAGCGTTAGGGTTAAGAGATAGGGTTAGGTTTATTGCTTAGGAGTAGCGTTAGGCTTTGGGGTTAAAGTAAGATTTAGGGGTTAGGTTTAAGGATCAAAGGTTAGGGTTATTTTTAGCTGTAGTGTTAGGGTTAGGGATAAGGGATCCCATTAGCATTAAGGGTCTTCCATACTGTAGGGTTAATGGTTAGGCTTAGAGTTAAAGGTTAAGGTTAGGGTCAGTGTTAAGATTTAGGGTGAGGTTTAACGGTTAGGGTAAAGGTTAAGCGTTAGGTTTAGGGAGTAGTGATTAGGGTTTTTGGTTAGTGTTATGGTTAGCGGTCAGGAGTTAGTGTTTTATGAAGGTGTATGGTTAGAATTAGGATTTGGGTTAGAGTTAGGGTGAGGTATAGGGGTTAGGTTTAGGGGTTAGTTTTAGGGTAAAAGGATAGGATTAGGGTTACGGGTTGGGCTTAGGTTTAGGGTTAAAATTTACTGCTAGGGTTAGGGATAGGTTTCAGGGTTAGCTTTAGGGGTTCTGGTTAGGATTAGGTGTCAGGTTAGTGTCAGGTTAGGTCTAGTCGTGAGGGTAAGGTTTAGGGTTAGCTTTAAGAGCTAGGGTTAGGTTTAATGGTTAGGATTAGGATTAGGGTTAAGGGTTAGGGTAAGGCTTAGGGGTTAGGGTGAAGGGTTAGGGTCAAGGGTTAGGGTTTTTGTTAGGCATAGCGTTGGGGTTAGAAGTAAGGGTTACTGTCAGTGTTAGGGTTGTAGGTAGGGTTACGGTTAGGGTTAGCGGTTTAGAATTAGGGTTAGGGATTGGGTGTCACAGTGATGACTAGGAGATAGGGTTAGAATGATGGGATAGGGGTTGTTCTCAGGAAATGGGTTATGCATTAACGTTAGGATAAGAGGTTAAAGTTAGGCGCACGGTGAGGTTTACGTGTTAAGGGGAGAAATAGGAACAGGGTTGGGTGTTATGTTCAGGGTTACGGTTACCTGTTAAAGGTATTGTTTATGCTTAGCGCATGGGCCCTGTCTGCATTAGGCGGGCGGGCGGAGTTTAGGGGGCTGGGATTGTACCCGGGAACCCACTCTATCATACTCTGGGTATGGGCCCGTGGGTTTCATGCAGGACGCAGTGGTAGAGCCTCCTTTCACGCATGGCATGGAAGGATTGCAGGCTTTCTAAACTCTAAGAAAGCTAGAAGTCTGAGAATTAGATTTACGGTTAGGATTATGGTTAGGGTTAAGGATGAAGTTTAGTGTTAGGGTGAGGGCTTAGGGGTAGGGATTAGGGTTAGGGTTAAAGGTTACTCTTAGGTTTAACGGTTACACTTTGGATTAGGGTTGAGGTTTACGGTTAGGGTTAAGATGAGGGGTTAGGTTTTGGTAAAGGGTTAGGGTTAAGTGTTAGGTTTAGGGTTGAAGATTAGGATTAGGGTTAGGATTAAAGGTTAGCGTGAGAGATAACGCTTAGGGTTAAGGTTAAGAGTTAGGGTTTAGGGTTAGGGTTAGGGTTAGGGTTAGTTTTAGGGTTAGAGTTATGTGCTATGGTTTGTGTTAGAGGTTAGGGTTAGGTTTACTGGTCACGGTTCGGGTTACGTTTAGGGGGTAGCATTAGGGTTAGGGTTAGGGTTAAGGGATAGGATTAGGGTTAAGTGTTGGGCTTAGGGTTAGGGTTTAGTGTTAGGGTTAGCATTAAGGATTAGGGTTAGGGTCAGCGTTAAATGCTTGGGTGCGGGTAATGGTTAGGGTCAGGGTTAAGGTTCACGGATAGGGTTAGTGTTAAGGTTTACGGGTAGGTTTAGGGTTCAGGGTTAGTGTTAGCATTAGGGCTTAAGGTTAGGATTAGGCGGTAGGTTAGATTTAGGGTTAGATCTAGGCGTTAGGGTAAGGGCTAGCGTTAGGATTAAGAGATAGGGTTAGGTTTATTGCTTAGGAGTAGCGTTAGGGTTTGGGGTTAAAGTAAGAGTTGGGGTTAGGTTTAAAGATCAAAGGTTAGGGTTATTTTTAGCTGTAGTGTTAGGGTTAGGGATAAGGGATCCCATTAGCATTAAGGGTCTTCCGTACTGCAGGGTTAATGGTTAGGCTTAGAGTTAAAGGTTAAGGTTAGGGTCAGTGTTAAGATTTAGGGTGAGGGTTAACGGTTAGGGTAAAGGTTAAGCGTTAGGTTTAGGGAGCAGTGATTAGGGTTTTTGGTTAGTGTTACGGTTAGCGGTCAGGAGTTAGTGTTTTATGAAGGGGTATGGTTAGAATTAGGATTGGGGTTAGAGTTAGGGTGAGGTATAGGGGTTAGGTTTAGGGGTTAGTTTTAGGGTAAAAGGATAGGATTAGGGTTACGGGTTGGGCTTAGGTTTAGGGTTAAAGTTTACTGCTAGGGTTAGGGATAGGGTTCAGGGTTAGCTTTAGGGGTTCTGGTTAGGGTTAGGTGTTAGGTTAGTGTCAGGGTTAGGTCTAGTCGTGAGGGTAAGGTTTAGGGTTAGCTTTAAGAGCTAGGGTTAGGTTTAATGGTTAGGATTAGGATTAGGTTTAAGGGTTAGGGTAAGGCTTAGGGGTTAGGGTGAAGGGTTAGGGTCAAGGGATAGGGTTTTTGTTAGGCATAGCGTTGGGGTTAGAAGTAAGGGTTACTGTCAGTGTTAGGGTTGTAGGTAGGGTTACGGTTAGGGTTAGCGGATTAGAATTAGGGTTAGGGATTAGGTGTCACAGTGATGACTAGGAGATAGGGTTAGAATTATGGGATAGGGGTTGTTCTCAGGAAATGGGTTATGCATTAACGTTAGGATAAGAGGTTAAAGTTAGGCGCACGGTGAGGTTTACGTGTTAAGGGGAGAAATAGGAGCAGGGTTGGGTGTTACCTTCAGGGTTAGGGTTATCTGTTAAAGGTATTGTTTATGCTTAGCGCACGGGCCCTGTCTG
>NC_090989.1:193598716-193666216 GCF_041146395.1 Eulemur rufifrons
AGTTAGGGTTAGGGTGAGGTTTACGTGTTAAGGTGAGCAGTAGGATCAGGGTTAGGTGTTATGTTCTGGGTTAGGGTTATGGGTGTGGGGTAGGGTTTACGCTTAGGGCACGGGCCCTGTATGCACTAGGAGGCGAAGTTAGGGGTCTGTGATGGTCGCTGGACACTCACTCCATCGTACGCAGTGTATGGGCCTCTGGGTTTCATGCAGGACACTGTGGCAGAGCGGGCTTTCATGCATGGCTTAGTAGGATTGTAGGCTTTCAAAACTCTGAGAAAGCAAGTCTGAGAATTAGATTTAGGGTTAGGATTACGGTACGGTTTAGGGATGAAGATTAGTGATAGGGTGAGGGCTTAGGGTTAGGGGTTAGGGTTAGGGTTAGGGTTGTTGGCAGGGTGAAGGTTAGGGTTGGCATTTTAGAATGAGGGATGAGGTGTTACGGTTATGGCTAGGGGTTAGGATTAGAATTATGGGATAGGGCTTCTTCTCAGGGTGTTATGCATTAAGGTTAAGATAAGGGGATAAGTTAGGGTTACGGGGAGGTTTATGTTTTAAGGTGAGCAATAGGATCAGGGTCAGGTGCTATGTTCAGGGTGAGGGTTATCTGTTAGGGGTAGTGTTTATACTTAGCGTACAGGCCCTGTCTGCACTGGGCGCGGGGCTGCGGTTAAGGGGATGGGATTGTCCCCGGGAACCCACTCTATCCTACGCTAGGTATGGGCTCCTGGTTTCATGCAAGAGAGAGCTGCAGAGCCCCCTTTTACTCATGGCATGGGAGGATTTTAGGCCTTCTAAACTCTAAGAAAGCAAGAAGTCCGAGAATTAGATTTAGGAGTAGGATTATGATAATGTTTAGGGTTAGGGTTAGTGTTAAGGTGGGGTCTTAGGGTTAGGGGTTAGGGTTAGAGGTTAGTGTTAGGTGTAACAGTTACAGTTAGGTTTATGGTTAAGTTTCAGGGTTAGGGTTAAGGTTTGGGTTTAGCGTTTGGCACAGGGTTAGGCTTCAGTGTTAGCTTTATGGTTAAAGATTAGGATTAGGGTTAGTGTGAGGGTTAATGGTAAGGGTCAAGATTAAGGGTTAGGGTTGGGGTTAGGGTTAGGTTTAGGGTTAGGCTTAGGGTTAGGGGATAGGATTAGGGTTAAGTGTTGGGCTTATGGTTAGGGTTAAAGTTTAGTGTTAGGGTTAATGTTTAGTGTTATGGTCCAGTGTAAGTGTTAGGGTGAGGGTTAACAGTTAGGATTAGGCTTAGGGGTTAGGGATATAGTGAAGGTTCAGTGTTAGGGTTAGGTTTAGGGTTCAGGGTTAGGGTTAGCTTTAGGGGTTATGGTTAGGGTTAGGTGTTAGGTTAGTGTCAGGGTTAGGTCTGGTCGTGAGGGTACGGTTAAGGGTTAGCTTTAAGAGCTAGGGTTACGTTTAATGGTTAGGATTGGGATTACGGTTAAAGGTTAGGGTAATGCTCAGGGGTTAGGGTGAAGGGTGAAGGGTTAGGGCTTTTGTTAGGCATAGCGTTGGGGTTAGAACTAAGGGTTCCTGTCAGTGTTAGTGTTGTAGGCAGCGTTACGGTTAGGGTTAGCGGTGGAGAATTAGGGTTAGGGATTAGGTGTTACAGTTATGACTAGGAGATAGGGTTAGAATTATGGGATAGGGGATGTTCTCAGGGAATGGGTTCTGCATTAACGTTACGTTAAGAGGTTAAAGTTAGGCTCACGGTGAGGTTTACGTGTTAAGGGGAGAAATAGGAACAGGGTTAGGTGCCATGTTCAGGGTTAGGGTTATCTGTTAAAGGTATCATTTATGCTTAGCGCACGGGCCCTGTCGGCATTAGGCTGGGGGGAGGTTAGGGGGCTGGGATTGTCACCGGGAACCCACTGTATCGGACTCTGGGTATGGGCCCGTGGATTTCATGCAGGACACAGTGGTAGAGCCTCCTTTCACACATGGCACGGGAGGATTGCAGGCTTTCTAAACTCTAAGAAAGCAAGAAGTCTGAGAATTACATTTAGGGGTAGGATTATGGTTAGGGTTCAGGATGAAGTGTAGTGTTATGGTGAGGGGATAGGGTTACAGATTAGGGTTACAGTTTAAGGTTACTGTTAGGTTTAACGGTTACAGTTCGTTTTGGGGTTGAGGTTTGCGGATAGGGTTAAGATGAGGGGTCAGGGTTTGGTACAGGGTTAGGGTTGTGTTCGGTTTAGGGTTTAAGATTAGGAGTAGGGTTAGGATTAAAGGTTAGCATGAGAGTTAACGGTTAAGATTAAGGTTAAGGGTTAGGGTTAGGGTTTAGGTTTAGGGTTAAGGGTTAGGGTTAGTTTTAGGGTTCGAGTTATGTGTTAGGGTTTGTGTTAGAGGTTAGGGTTAGGTTTACTGTTCGTGGTTAGAGTTACGTTTAGGGGTTAGCATTAGGGTTAGGGATTAGGTTTAGGGTAAGTGTTTAGAGTTAGTGTTGGGCTTTAGGCTCGGGGCTTAGGTTCAGGGTCAGAGGTTAGGGTTGGTGGTAGGGCTTAGATTTAGCGGTCAGTTTAAGGGCACAGGACCTGGTTAATCTACGGTGAGAGGGGTGTGGTCGGAGTCACCACAAAAGCACAACATCATTCCCCGGGCCTTGGGACAAAACCTACATGCAGGACTCAGGCAGAGCCTCATCTCACACATGGCATGGCTGTATTGTATGCTTGCTTCACTCTGGGAATGGAAGTAGTGTGAGAATTAGGGTTAGGTTTGGGGTTAGGGGTTTCGAGTTAGGGGTTAGGTTTCGAGTCAGGGTCAGGTGCTAGGGATTAGTGGTTAGGTTTAGAGTTAGTGTTAGGGGTTAGGTGTTAAGTCTGTGTTGGGGGCCAGGGTTAGGTTTAGGGTGGGGTTAGCGTTAGGGTTATCGGTTAGGGTTAAGGGATAGGGTTAGGGTTAAGGGTTAGGCTTAGGGTTAGGGTTCAGGGTTAGGGTTAAGGTTTAGGGTTAGAGTCAGGGTTAAGTGTTAGGGTGAGGCTTAACAGTTAGGGTTAGGGTTAGGGGGTTAGGAATAGGGTTAGGGTTAAGGGTTAGGTTTATGGTTCAGGTTTAAGGTTAGGATTAGGGGTTAGGGTTAGTGTTAACTGTAGGTCAGTGTTGGGGTTAGATCTCTAGGCATTAGCGTATAGGTTAGGGTTAGGGTTAAGTAGGGTTATGTTTAATGGTTAGGATTGGGATTAGCGTTTAAGGGTTAGGGTTAAGCTTTAGGGGTTATGACTAAGGATCAATGGTTAGGGTTATTATTAGGCGTAGGGTTAGGGTAAGGGTTTTAGGGTTAGTGTTAGTGTTGTTGGTAGGGTTAAGGTTAGGGTTGGCATTCAGAATTAGGGATTAGGTGTTATGGTTACGGCTAGGAGTTAGGGTTAGAATTACGGTATAGGGCTTGTTCTCAGGGTGTCATGCATTATCGTTAAGATAAGGGGTTAAGTTAGGGTTAGGGTGAGGTTTACGTGTTAAGGTGAGCAGTAGGATCAGGGTTAGGTGTTATGTTCTGGGTTAGGGTTATGGGTGTGGGGTAGGGTTTATGCTTAGGGCACGGGCCCTGTATGCACTAGGAGGCGAAGTTAGGGGTCTGTGATGGTCGCTGGGAGCCCACTCTATCGTACGCAGTGTATGGGCCTCTGGGTTTCATGCAGGACACTGTGGCAGAGCGGGCTTTCATGCATGGCTTAGTAGGATTGTAGGCTTTCAAAACTCTGAGAAAGCAAGTCTGAGAATTAGATTTAGGGTTAGGATTACGGTACGGTTTAGGGATGAAGATTAGTGATAGGGTGAGGGCTTAGGGTTAGGGGTTAGGGTTAGGGTTAGGGTTGTTGGCAGGGTGAAGGTTAGGGTTGGCATTTTAGAATTAGGGATGAGGTGTTACGGTTATGGCTAGGGGTTAGGATTAGAATTATGGGATAGGGCTTCTTCTCAGGGTGTTATGCATTAAGGTTAAGATAAGGGGATAAGTTAGGGTTACGGGGAGGTTTATGTTTTAAGGTGAGCAATAGGATCAGGGTCAGGTGCTATGTTCAGGGTGAGGGTTATCTGTTAGGGGTAGTGTTTATACTTAGCGTACAGGCCTGTCTGCACTGGGCGGGGGGCTGGAGTTAGGGGGATGGGATTGTCCTCGGGAACCCACTCTATCCTACGCTAGGTATGGGCTCCTGGTTTCATGCAAGAGAGAGCTGCAGAGCCCCCTTTTACTCATGGCATGGGAGGATTTTAGGCTTTCTAAACTCTAAGAAAGCAAGAAGTCCGAGAATTAGATTTAGGGGTAGGATTATGATAATGTTTAGGGTTAGGGTTAGTGTTAAGGTGGGGTCTTAGGGTTAGGGGTTAGGGTTAGAGGTTAGTGTTAGGTGTAACAGTTACAGTTAGGTTTATGGTTAAGTTTCAGGGTTAGGGTTAAGGTTTGGGTTTAGCGTTTGGCACAGGGTTAGGCTTCAGTGTTAGCTTTATGGTTAAAGATTAGGATTAGGGTTAGTGTGAGGGTTAATGGTAAGGGTCAAGATTAAGGGTTAGGGTTGGGGTTAGGGTTAGGTTTAGGGTTAGGGCTTAGGGTTAGGGGATAGGATTAGGGTTAAGTGTTGGGCTTATGGTTAGGGTTAAAGTTTACTGTTAGGGTTAATGTTTAGTGTTATGGTCCAGTGTAAGTGTTAGGGTGAGGGTTAACAGTTAGGATTAGGCTTAGGGGTTAGGGATATAGTGAAGGTTCAGTGTTAGGGTTAGGTTTAGGGTTCAGGGTTAGGGTTAGCTTTAGGGGTTATGGTTAGGGTTAGGTGTTAGGTTAGTGTCAGGGTTAGGTCTGGTCGTGAGGGTAAGGTTTAGGGTTAGCTTTAAGAGCTAGGGTTAGGTTTAATGGTTAGGATTAGGATTACGGTTAAAGGTTAGGGTAATGCTCAGGGGTTAGGGTGAAGGGTGAAGGGTTAGGGCTTTTGTTAGGCATA
Source organism: Eulemur rufifrons (assembly GCF_041146395.1). NCBI lineage: Eukaryota > Metazoa > Chordata > Mammalia > Primates > Lemuridae > Eulemur > Eulemur rufifrons. The sequence goes on from NC_090989.1 coordinate 193,603,655, forward strand.
GCGTTGGGGTTAGAACTAAGGGTTCCTGTCAGTGTTAGTGTTGTAGGCAGCGTTACGGTTAGGGTTAGCGGTGGAGAATTAGGGTTAGGGATTAGGTGTTACAGTGATGACTAGGAGATAGGGTTAGAATTATGGGATAGGGGATGTTCTCAGGGAATGGGTTCTGCATTAACGTTACGTTAAGAGGTTAAAGTTAGGCTCACGGTGAGGTTTACGTGTTAAGGGGAGAAATAGGAACAGGGTTAGGTGCCATGTTCAGGGTTAGGGTTATCTGTTAAAGGTATCATTTATGCTTAGCGCACGGGCCCTGTCGGCATTAGGCTGGGGGGAGGTTAGGGGGCTGGGATTGTCACCGGGAACCCACTGTATCGGACTCTGGGTATGGGCCCGTGGATTTCATGCAGGACACAGTGGTAGAGCCTCCTTTCACACATGGCACGGGAGGATTGCAGGCTTTCTAAACTCTAAGAAAGCAAGAAGTCTGAGAATTACATTTAGGGGTAGGATTATGGTTAGGGTTCAGGATGAAGTGTAGTGTTATGGTGAGGGGATAGGGTTACAGATTAGGGTTACGGTTTAAGGTTACTGTTAGGTTTAACGGTTACAGTTCGTTTTGGGGTTGAGGTTTGCGGATAGGGTTAAGATGAGGGGTCAGGGTTTGGTACAGGGTTAGGGTTGTGTTCGGTTTAGGGTTTAAGATTAGGAGTAGGGTTAGGATTAAAGGTTAGCATGAGAGTTAACGGTTAAGATTAAGGTTAAGGGTTAGGGTTAGGGTTTAGGTTTAGGGTTAAGGGTTAGGGTTAGTTTTAGGGTTCGAGTTATGTGTTAGGGTTTGTGTTAGAGGTTAGGGTTAGGTTTACTGTTCGTGGTTAGAGTTACGTTTAGGGGTTAGCATTAGGGTTAGGGATTAGGTTTAGGGTAAGTGTTTAGAGTTAGTGTTGGGCTTTAGGCTCGGGGCTTAGGTTCAGGGTCAGAGGTTAGGGTTGGTGGTAGGGCTTAGATTTAGCGGTCAGTTTAAGGGCACAGGACCTGGTTAATCTACGGTGAGAGGGGTGTGGTCGGAGTCACCACAAAAGCACAACATCATTCCCCGGGCCTTGGGACAAAACCTACATGCAGGACTCAGGCAGAGCCTCATCTCACACATGGCATGGCTGTATTGTAGGCTTGCTTCACTCTGGGAATGGAAGTAGTGTGAGAATTAGGGTTAGGTTTGGGGTTAGGGGTTTCGAGTTAGGGGTTAGGTTTCGAGTCAGGGTCAGGTGCTAGGGATTAGTGGTTAGGTTTAGAGTTAGTGTTAGGGGTTAGGTGTTAAGTCTGGGTTGGGGGCCAGGGTTAGGTTTAGGGTGGGGTTAGCGTTAGGGTTAGGGGTTAGGGTTAAGGGATAGGGTTAGGGTTAAGGGTTAGGCTTAGGGTTAGGGTTCAGGGTTAGGGTTAAGGTTTAGGGTTAGAGTCAGGGTTAAGTGTTAGGGTGAGGCTTAACAGTTAGGGTTAGGGTTAGGGGGTTAGGAATAGGGTTAGGGTTAAGGGTTAGGTTTATGGTTCAGGTTTAAGGTTAGGATTAGGGGTTAGGGTTAGTGTTAACAGTAGGTCAGTGTTGGGGTTAGATCTCTAGGCATTAGCGTATAGGTTAGGGTTAGGGTTAAGTAGGGTTATGTTTAATGGTTAGGATTGGGATTAGCGTTAAGGGTTAAGGTTAAGCTTTAGGGGTTATGACTAAGGATCAATGGTTAGGGTTATTTTTAGGCGTAGGGTTAGGGTAAGGGTTTTAGGGTTAGTGTTAGTGTTGTTGGTAGGGTTAAGGTTAGGGTTGGCGTTTCAGAATTAGGGATTAGGTGTTATGGTTACGGCTAGGAGTTAGGGTTAGAATTACGGTATAGGGCTTGTTCTCAGGGTGTCATGCATTATCGTTAAGATAAGGGGTTAAGTTAGGGTTAGGGTGAGGTTTACGTGTTAAGGTGAGCAGTAGGATCAGGGTTAGGTGTTATGTTCTGGGTTAGGGTTATGGGTGTGGGGTAGGGTTTATGCTTAGGGCACGGGCCCTGTATGCACTAGGAGGCGAAGTTAGGGGTCTGTGATGGTCGCTGGGAGCCCACTCTATCGTACGCAGTGTATGGGCCTCTGGGTTTCATGCAGGACACTGTGGCAGAGCGGGCTTTCATGCATGGCTTAGTAGGATTGTAGGCTTTCAAAACTCTGAGAAAGCAAGTCTGAGAATTAGATTTAGGGTTAGGATTACGGTACGGTTTAGGGATGAAGATTAGTGATAGGGTGAGGGCTTAGGGTTAGGGGTTAGGGTTAGGGTTAGGGTTGTTGGCAGGGTGAAGGTTAGGGTTGGCATTTTAGAATTAGGGATGAGGTGTTACGGTTATGGCTAGGGGTTAGGATTAGAATTATGGGATAGGGCTTCTTCTCAGGGTGTTATGCATTAAGGTTAAGATAAGGGGATAAGTTAGGGTTACGGGGAGGTTTATGTTTTAAGGTGAGCAATAGGATCAGGGTCAGGTGCTATGTTCAGGGTGAGGGTTATCTGTTAGGGGTAGTGTTTATACTTAGCGTACAGGCCCTGTCTGCACTGGGCGGGGGGCTGGAGTTAGGGGGATGGGATTGTCCTCGGGAACCCACTCTATCCTACGCTAGGTATGGGCTCCTGGTTTCATGCAAGAGAGAGCTGCAGAGCCCCCTTTTACTCATGGCATGGGAGGATTTTAGGCTTTCTAAACTCTAAGAAAGCAAGAAGTCCGAGAATTAGATTTAGGGGTAGGATTATGATAATGTTTAGGGTTAGGGTTAGTGTTAAGGTGGGGTCTTAGGGTTAGGGGTTAGGGTTAGAGGTTAGTGTTAGGTGTAACAGTTACAGTTAGGTTTATGGTTAAGTTTCAGGGTTAGGGTTAAGGTTTGGGTTTAGCGTTTGGCACAGGGTTAGGCTTCAGTGTTAGCTTTATGGTTAAAGATTAGGATTAGGGTTAGTGTGAGGGTTAATGGTAAGGGTCAAGATTAAGGGTTAGGGTTGGGGTTAGGGTTAGGTTTAGGGTTAGGGCTTAGGGTTAGGGGATAGGATTAGGGTTAAGTGTTGGGCTTATGGTTAGGGTTAAAGTTTACTGTTAGGGTTAATGTTTAGTGTTATGGTCCAGTGTAAGTGTTAGGGTGAGGGTTAACAGTTAGGATTAGGCTTAGGGGTTAGGGATATAGTGAAGGTTCAGTGTTAGGGTTAGGTTTAGGGTTCAGGGTTAGGGTTAGCTTTAGGGGTTATGGTTAGGGTTAGGTGTTAGGTTAGTGTCAGGGTTAGGTCTAGTCGTGAGGGTAAGGTTTAGGGTTAGCTTTAAGAGCTAGGGTTAGGTTTAATGGTTAGGATTAGGATTACGGTTAAAGGTTAGGGTAATGCTCAGGGGTTAGGGTGAAGGGTGAAGGGTTAGGGCTTTTGTTAGGCATAGCGTTGGGGTTAGAACTAAGGGTTCCTGTCAGTGTTAGGGTTGTAGGCAGCGTTACGGTTAGGCTTAGCGGTGGAGAATTAGGGTTAGGGATTAGGTGTTACAGTGATGACTAGGAGATAGGGTTAGAATTATGGGATAGGGGATGTTCTCAGGGAATGGGTTCTGCATTAACGTTACGTTAAGAGGTTAAAGTTAGGCTCACGGTGAGGTTTACGTGTTAAGGGGAGAAATAGGAACAGGGTTAGGTGCCATGTTCAGGGTTAGGGTTATCTGTTAAAGGTATCATTTATGCTTAGCGCACGGGCCCTGTCGGCATTAGGCTGGGGGGAGGTTAGGGGGCTGGGATTGTCACCGGGAACCCACTGTATCGGACTCTGGGTATGGGCCCGTGGATTTCATGCAGGACACAGTGGTAGAGCCTCCTTTCACACATGGCACGGGAGGATTGCAGGCTTTCTAAACTCTAAGAAAGCAAGAAGTCTGAGAATTACATTTAGGGGTAGGATTATGGTTAGGGTTCAGGATGAAGTGTAGTGTTATGGTGAGGGGATAGGGTTACAGATTAGGGTTACGGTTTAAGGTTACTGTTAGGTTTAACGGTTACAGTTCGTTTTGGGGTTGAGGTTTGCGGATAGGGTTAAGATGAGGGGTCAGGGTTTGGTACAGGGTTAGGGTTGTGTTCGGTTTAGGGTTTAAGATTAGGAGTAGGGTTAGGATTAAAGGTTAGCATGAGAGTTAACGGTTAAGATTAAGGTTAAGGGTTAGGGTTAGGGTTTAGGTTTAGGGTTAAGGGTTAGGGTTAGTTTTAGGGTTCGAGTTATGTGTTAGGGTTTGTGTTAGAGGTTAGGGTTAGGTTTACTGTTCGTGGTTAGAGTTACGTTTAGGGGTTAGCATTAGGGTTAGGGATTAGGTTTAGGGTAAGTGTTTAGAGTTAGTGTTGGGCTTTAGGCTCGGGGCTTAGGTTCAGGGTCAGAGGTTAGGGTTGGTGGTAGGGCTTAGATTTAGCGGTCAGTTTAAGGGCACAGGACCTGGTTAATCTACGGTGAGAGGGGTGTGGTCGGAGTCACCACAAAAGCACAACATCATTCCCCGGGCCTTGGGACAAAACCTACATGCAGGACTCAGGCAGAGCCTCATCTCACACATGGCATGGCTGTATTGTAGGCTTGCTTCACTCTGGGAATGGAAGTAGTGTGAGAATTAGGGTTAGGTTTGGGGTTAGGGGTTTCGAGTTAGGGGTTAGGTTTCGAGTCAGGGTCAGGTGCTAGGGATTAGTGGTTAGGTTTAGAGTTAGTGTTAGGGGTTAGGTGTTAAGTCTGGGTTGGGGGCCAGGGTTAGGTTTAGGGTGGGGTTAGCGTTAGGGTTAGGGGTTAGGGTTAAGGGATAGGGTTAGGGTTAAGGGTTAGGCTTAGGGTTAGGGTTCAGGGTTAGGGTTAAGGTTTAGGGTTAGAGTCAGGGTTAAGTGTTAGGGTGAGGCTTAACAGTTAGGGTTAGGGTTAGGGGGTTAGGAATAGGGTTAGGGTTAAGGGTTAGGTTTATGGTTCAGGTTTAAGGTTAGGATTAGGGGTTAGGGTTAGTGTTAACAGTAGGTCAGTGTTGGGGTTAGATCTCTAGGCATTAGCGTATAGGTTAGGGTTAGGGTTAAGTAGGGTTATGTTTAATGGTTAGGATTGGGATTAGCGTTAAGGGTTAAGGTTAAGCTTTAGGGGTTATGACTAAGGATCAATGGTTAGGGTTATTTTTAGGCGTAGGGTTAGGGTAAGGGTTTTAGGGTTAGTGTTAGTGTTGTTGGTAGGGTTAAGGTTAGGGTTGGCGTTTCAGAATTAGGGATTAGGTGTTATGGTTACGGCTAGGAGTTAGGGTTAGAATTACGGTATAGGGCTTGTTCTCAGGGTGTCATGCATTATCGTTAAGATAAGGGGTTAAGTTAGGGTTAGGGTGAGGTTTACGTGTTAAGGTGAGCAGTAGGATCAGGGTTAGGTGTTATGTTCTGGGTTAGGGTTATGGGTGTGGGGTAGGGTTTATGCTTAGGGCACGGGCCCTGTATGCACTAGGAGGCGAAGTTAGGGGTCTGTGATGGTCGCTGGGAGCCCACTCTATCGTACGCAGTGTATGGGCCTCTGGGTTTCATGCAGGACACTGTGGCAGAGCGGGCTTTCATGCATGGCTTAGTAGGATTGTAGGCTTTCAAAACTCTGAGAAAGCAAGTCTGAGAATTAGATTTAGGGTTAGGATTACGGTACGGTTTAGGGATGAAGATTAGTGATAGGGTGAGGGCTTAGGGTTAGGGGTTAGGGTTAGGGTTAGGGTTGTTGGCAGGGTGAAGGTTAGGGTTGGCATTTTAGAATTAGGGATGAGGTGTTACGGTTATGGCTAGGGGTTAGGATTAGAATTATGGGATAGGGCTTCTTCTCAGGGTGTTATGCATTAAGGTTAAGATAAGGGGATAAGTTAGGGTTACGGGGAGGTTTATGTTTTAAGGTGAGCAATAGGATCAGGGTCAGGTGCTATGTTCAGGGTGAGGGTTATCTGTTAGGGGTAGTGTTTATACTTAGCGTACAGGCCCTGTCTGCACTGGGCGGGGGGCTGGAGTTAGGGGGATGGGATTGTCCTCGGGAACCCACTCTATCCTACGCTAGGTATGGGCTCCTGGTTTCATGCAAGAGAGAGCTGCAGAGCCCCCTTTTACTCATGGCATGGGAGGATTTTAGGCTTTCTAAACTCTAAGAAAGCAAGAAGTCCGAGAATTAGATTTAGGGGTAGGATTATGATAATGTTTAGGGTTAGGGTTAGTGTTAAGGTGGGGTCTTAGGGTTAGGGGTTAGGGTTAGAGGTTAGTGTTAGGTGTAACAGTTACAGTTAGGTTTATGGTTAAGTTTCAGGGTTAGGGTTAAGGTTTGGGTTTAGCGTTTGGCACAGGGTTAGGCTTCAGTGTTAGCTTTATGGTTAAAGATTAGGATTAGGGTTAGTGTGAGGGTTAATGGTAAGGGTCAAGATTAAGGGTTAGGGTTGGGGTTAGGGTTAGGTTTAGGGTTAGGGCTTAGGGTTAGGGGATAGGATTAGGGTTAAGTGTTGGGCTTATGGTTAGGGTTAAAGTTTACTGTTAGGGTTAATGTTTAGTGTTATGGTCCAGTGTAAGTGTTAGGGTGAGGGTTAACAGTTAGGATTAGGCTTAGGGGTTAGGGATATAGTGAAGGTTCAGTGTTAGGGTTAGGTTTAGGGTTCAGGGTTAGGGTTAGCTTTAGGGGTTATGGTTAGGGTTAGGTGTTAGGTTAGTGTCAGGGTTAGGTCTAGTCGTGAGGGTAAGGTTTAGGGTTAGCTTTAAGAGCTAGGGTTAGGTTTAATGGTTAGGATTAGGATTACGGTTAAAGGTTAGGGTAATGCTCAGGGGTTAGGGTGAAGGGTGAAGGGTTAGGGCTTTTGTTAGGCATAGCGTTGGGGTTAGAACTAAGGGTTCCTGTCAGTGTTAGGGTTGTAGGCAGCGTTACGGTTAGGCTTAGCGGTGGAGAATTAGGGTTAGGGATTAGGTGTTACAGTTATGACTAGGAGATAGGGTTAGAATTATGGGATAGGGGATGTTCTCAGGGAATGGGTTCTGCATTAACGTTACGTTAAGAGGTTAAAGTTAGGCTCACGGTGAGGTTTACGTGTTAAGGGGAGAAATAGGAACAGGGTTAGGTGCCATGTTCAGGGTTAGGGTTATCTGTTAAAGGTATCATTTATGCTTAGCGCACGGGCCCTGTCGGCATTAGGCTGGGGGGAGGTTAGGGGGCTGGGATTGTCACCGGGAACCCACTGTATCGGACTCTGGGTATGGGCCCGTGGGTTTCATGCAGGACACAATGGTAGAGCCTCCTTTCACACATGGCACGGGAGGATTGCAGGCTTTCTAAACTCTAAGAAAGCAAGAAGTCTGAGAATTACATTTAGGGGTAGGATTATGGTTAGGGTTCAGGATGAAGTGTAGTGTTATGGTGAGGGGATAGGGTTACAGATTAGGGTTACGGTTTAAGGTTACTGTTAGGTTTAACGGTTACAGTTCGTTTTGGGGTTGAGGTTTGCGGATAGGGTTAAGATGAGGGGTCAGGGTTTGGTACAGGGTTAGGGTTGTGTTAGGTTTAGGGTTGAAGATTAGGATTAGGGTTAGGATTAAAGGTTAGCATGAGAGTTAACGGTTAAGATTAAGGTTAAGGGTTAGGGTTAGGGTTTAGGTTTAGAGTTAAGGGTTAGGGTTAGTTTTAGGGTTCGAGTTATGTGTTAGGGTTTGTGTTAGAGGTTAGGGTTAGGTTTACTGTTCGTGGTTAGAGTTACGTTTAGGGGTTAGCATTAGGGTTAGGGATTAGGTTTAGGGTAAGTGTTTAGAGTTAGTGTTGGGCTTTAGGCTCGGGGCTTAGGTTCAGGGTCAGAGGTTAGGGTTGGTGGTAGGGCTTAGATTTAGCGGTCAGTTTAAGGGCACAGGACCTGGTTAATCTACGGTGAGAGGGGTGTGGTCGGAGTCACCACAAAAGCACAACATCATTCCCCGGGCCTTGGGACAAAACCTACATGCAGGACTCAGGCAGAGCCTCATCTCACACATGGCATGGCTGTATTGTAGGCTTGCTTCACTCTGGGAATGGAAGTAGTGTGAGAATTAGGGTTAGGTTTGGGGTTAGAGGTTTCGAGTTAGGGGTTAGGTTTCGAGTCAGGGTCAGGTGCTAGGGATTAGTGGTTAGGTTTAGAGTTAGTGTTAGGGGTTAGGTGTTAAGTCTGGGTTGGGGGCCAGGGTTAGGTTTAGGGTGGGGTTAGCGTTAGGGTTAGGGGTTAGGGTTAAGGGATAGGGTTAGGGTTAAGGGTTAGGCTTAGGGTTAGGGTTCAGGGTTAGGGTTAAGGTTTAGGGTTAGAGTCAGGGTTAAGTGTTAGGGTGAGGCTTAACAGTTAGGGTTAGGGTTAGGGGGTTAGGAATAGGGTTAGGGTTAAGGGTTAGGTTTATGGTTCAGGTTTAAGGTTAGGATTAGGGGTTAGGGTTAGTGTTAACAGTAGGTCAGTGTTGGGGTTAGATCTCTAGGCATTAGCGTATAGGTTAGGGTTAGGGTTAAGTAGGGTTATGTTTAATGGTTAGGATTGGGATTAGCGTTAAGGGTTAAGGTTAAGCTTTAGGGGTTATGACTAAGGATCAATGGTTAGGGTTATTTTTAGGCGTAGGGTTAGGGTAAGGGTTTTAGGGTTAGTGTTAGTGTTGTTGGTAGGGTTAAGGTTAGGGTTGGCGTTTCAGAATTAGGGATTAGGTGTTATGGTTACGGCTAGGAGTTAGGGTTAGAATTACGGTATAGGGCTTGTTCTCAGGGTGTCATGCATTATCGTTAAGATAAGGGGTTAAGTTAGGGTTAGGGTGAGGTTTACGTGTTAAGGTGAGCAGTAGGATCAGGGTTAGGTGTTATGTTCTGGGTTAGGGTTATGGGTGTGGGGTAGGGTTTATGCTTAGGGCACGGGCCCTGTATGCACTAGGAGGCGAAGTTAGGGGTCTGTGATGGTCACTGGGAGCCCACTCTATCGTACGCAGTGTATGGGCCTCTGGGTTTCATGCAGGACACTGTGGCAGAGCGGGCTTTCATGCATGGCTTAGTAGGATTGTAGGCTTTCAAAACTCTGAGAAAGCAAGTCTGAGAATTAGATTTAGGGTTAGGATTACGGTACGGTTTAGGGATGAAGATTAGTGATAGGGTGAGGGCTTAGGGTTAGGGGTTAGGGTTAGGGTTAGGGTTGTTGGCAGGGTGAAGGTTAGGGTTGGCATTTTAGAATTAGGGATGAGGTGTTACGGTTATGGCTAGGGGTTAGGATTAGAATTATGGGATAGGGCTTCTTCTCAGGGTGTTATGCATTAAGGTTAAGATAAGGGGATAAGTTAGGGTTACGGGGAGGTTTATGTTTTAAGGTGAGCAATAGGATCAGGGTCAGGTGCTATGTTCAGGGTGAGGGTTATCTGTTAGGGGTAGTGTTTATACTTAGCGTACAGGCCCTGTCTGCACTGGGCGGGGGGCTGGAGTTAGGGGGATGGGATTGTCCTCGGGAACCCACTCTATCCTACACTAGGTATGGGCTCCTGGTTTCATGCAAGAGAGAGCTGCAGAGCCCCCTTTTACTCATGGCATGGGAGGATTTTAGGCTTTCTAAACTCTAAGAAAGCAAGAAGTCCGAGAATTAGATTTAGGGGTAGGATTATGATAATGTTTAGGGTTAGGGTTAGTGTTAAGGTGGGGTCTTAGGGTTAGGGGTTAGGGTTAGAGGTTAGTGTTAGGTGTAACAGTTACAGTTAGGTTTATGGTTAAGTTTCAGGGTTAGGGTTAAGGTTTGGGTTTAGCGTTTGGCACAGGGTTAGGCTTCAGTGTTAGCTTTATGGTTAAAGATTAGGATTAGGGTTAGTGTGAGGGTTAATGGTAAGGGTCAAGATTAAGGGTTAGGGTTGGGGTTAGGGTTAGGTTTAGGGTTAGGGCTTAGGGTTAGGGGATAGGATTAGGGTTAAGTGTTGGGCTTATGGTTAGGGTTAAAGTTTACTGTTAGGGTTAATGTTTAGTGTTATGGTCCAGTGTAAGTGTTAGGGTGAGGGTTAACAGTTAGGATTAGGCTTAGGGGTTAGGGATATAGTGAAGGTTCAGTGTTAGGGTTAGGTTTAGGGTTCAGGGTTAGGGTTAGCTTTAGGGGTTATGGTTAGGGTTAGGTGTTAGGTTAGTGTCAGGGTTAGGTCTAGTCGTGAGGGTAAGGTTTAGGGTTAGCTTTAAGAGCTAGGGTTAGGTTTAATGGTTAGGATTAGGATTACGGTTAAAGGTTAGGGTAATGCTCAGGGGTTAGGGTGAAGGGTGAAGGGTTAGGGCTTTTGTTAGGCATAGCGTTGGGGTTAGAACTAAGGGTTCCTGTCAGTGTTAGGGTTGTAGGCAGCGTTACGGTTAGGCTTAGCGGTGGAGAATTAGGGTTAGGGATTAGGTGTTACAGTGATGACTAGGAGATAGGGTTAGAATTATGGGATAGGGGATGTTCTCAGGGAATGGGTTCTGCATTAACGTTACGTTAAGAGGTTAAAGTTAGGCTCACGGTGAGGTTTACGTGTTAAGGGGAGAAATAGGAACAGGGTTAGGTGCCATGTTCAGGGTTAGGGTTATCTGTTAAAGGTATCATTTATGCTTAGCGCACGGGCCCTGTCGGCATTAGGCTGGGGGGAGGTTAGGGGGCTGGGATTGTCACCGGGAACCCACTGTATCAGACTCTGGGTATGGGCCCGTGGATTTCATGCAGGACACAGTGGTAGAGCCTCCTTTCACACATGGCACGGGAGGATTGCAGGCTTTCTAAACTCTAAGAAAGCAAGAAGTCTGAGAATTACATTTAGGGGTAGGATTATGGTTAGGGTTCAGGATGAAGTGTAGTGTTATGGTGAGGGGATAGGGTTACAGATTAGGGTTACGGTTTAAGGTTACTGTTAGGTTTAACGGTTACAGTTCGTTTTGGGGTTGAGGTTTGCGGATAGGGTTAAGATGAGGGGTCAGGGTTTGGTACAGGGTTAGGGTTGTGTTAGGTTTAGGGTTGAAGATTAGGATTAGGGTTAGGATTAAAGGTTAGCATGAGAGTTAACGGTTAAGATTAAGGTTAAGGGTTAGGGTTAGGGTTTAGGTTTAGAGTTAAGGGTTAGGGTTAGTTTTAGGGTTCGAGTTATGTGTTAGGGTTTGTGTTAGAGGTTAGGGTTAGGTTTACTGTTCGTGGTTAGAGTTACGTTTAGGGGTTAGCATTAGGGTTAGGGATTAGGTTTAGGGTAAGTGTTTAGAGTTAGTGTTGGGCTTTAGGCTCGGGGCTTAGGTTCAGGGTCAGAGGTTAGGGTTGGTGGTAGGGCTTAGATTTAGCGGTCAGTTTAAGGGCACAGGACCTGGTTAATCTACGGTGAGAGGGGTGTGGTCGGAGTCACCACAAAAGCACAACATCATTCCCCGGGCCTTGGGACAAAACCTACATGCAGGACTCAGGCAGAGCCTCATCTCACACATGGCATGGCTGTATTGTAGGCTTGCTTCATTCTGGGAATGGAAGTAGTGTGAGAATTAGAGTTAGGTTTGGGGTTAGAGGTTTCGAGTTAGGGGTTAGGTTTCGAGTCAGGGTCAGGTGCTAGGGATTAGTGGTTAGGTTTAGAGTTAGTGTTAGGGGTTAGGTGTTAAGTCTGGGTTGGGGGCCAGGGTTAGGTTTAGGGTGGGGTTAGCGTTAGGGTTAGGGGTTAGGGTTAAGGGATAGGGTTAGGGTTAAGGGTTAGGCTTAGGGTTAGGGTTCAGGGTTAGGGTTAAGGTTTAGGGTTAGAGTCAGGGTTAAGTGTTAGGGTGAGGCTTAACAGTTAGGGTTAGGGTTAGGGGGTTAGGAATAGGGTTAGGGTTAAGGGTTAGGTTTATGGTTCAGGTTTAAGGTTAGGATTAGGGGTTAGGGTTAGTGTTAACTGTAGGTCAGTGTTGGGGTTAGATCTCTAGGCATTAGCGTATAGGTTAGGGTTAGGGTTAAGTAGGGTTATGTTTAATGGTTAGGATTGGGATTAGCGTTAAGGGTTAAGGTTAAGCTTTAGGGGTTATGACTAAGGATCAATGGTTAGGGTTATTTTTAGGCGTAGGGTTAGGGTAAGGGTTTTAGGGTTAGTGTTAGTGTTGTTGGTAGGGTTAAGGTTAGGGTTGGCGTTTCAGAATTAGGGATTAGGTGTTATGGTTACGGCTAGGAGTTAGGGTTAGAATTACGGTATAGGGCTTGTTCTCAGGGTGTCATGCATTATCGTTAAGATAAGGGGTTAAGTTAGGGTTAGGGTGAGGTTTACGTGTTAAGGTGAGCAGTAGGATCAGGGTTAGGTGTTATGTTCTGGGTTAGGGTTATGGGTGTGGGGTAGGGTTTATGCTTAGGGCACGGGCCCTGTATGCACTAGGAGGCGAAGTTAGGGGTCTGTGATGGTCGCTGGGAGCCCACTCTATCGTACGCAGTGTATGGGCCTCTGGGTTTCATGCAGGACACTGTGGCAGAGCGGGCTTTCATGCATGGCTTAGTAGGATTGTAGGCTTTCAAAACTCTGAGAAAGCAAGTCTGAGAATTAGATTTAGGGTTAGGATTACGGTACGGTTTAGGGATGAAGATTAGTGATAGGGTGAGGGCTTAGGGTTAGGGGTTAGGGTTAGGGTTAGGGTTGTTGGCAGGGTGAAGGTTAGGGTTGGCATTTTAGAATTAGGGATGAGGTGTTACGGTTATGGCTAGGGGTTAGGATTAGAATTATGGGATAGGGCTTCTTCTCAGGGTGTTATGCATTAAGGTTAAGATAAGGGGATAAGTTAGGGTTACGGGGAGGTTTATGTTTTAAGGTGAGCAATAGGATCAGGGTCAGGTGCTATGTTCAGGGTGAGGGTTATCTGTTAGGGGTAGTGTTTATACTTAGCGTACAGGCCCTGTCTGCACTGGGCGGGGGGCTGGAGTTAGGGGGATGGGATTGTCCTCGGGAACCCACTCTATCCTACGCTAGGTATGGGCTCCTGGTTTCATGCAAGAGAGAGCTGCAGAGCCCCCTTTTACTCATGGCATGGGAGGATTTTAGGCTTTCTAAACTCTAAGAAAGCAAGAAGTCCGAGAATTAGATTTAGGGGTAGGATTATGATAATGTTTAGGGTTAGGGTTAGTGTTAAGGTGGGGTCTTAGGGTTAGGGGTTAGGGTTAGAGGTTAGTGTTAGGTGTAACAGTTACAGTTAGGTTTATGGTTAAGTTTCAGGGTTAGGGTTAAGGTTTGGGTTTAGCGTTTGGCACAGGGTTAGGCTTCAGTGTTAGCTTTATGGTTAAAGATTAGGATTAGGGTTAGTGTGAGGGTTAATGGTAAGGGTCAAGATTAAGGGTTAGGGTTGGGGTTAGGGTTAGGTTTAGGGTTAGGGCTTAGGGTTAGGGGATAGGATTAGGGTTAAGTGTTGGGCTTATGGTTAGGGTTAAAGTTTACTGTTAGGGTTAATGTTTAGTGTTATGGTCCAGTGTAAGTGTTAGGGTGAGGGTTAACAGTTAGGATTAGGCTTAGGGGTTAGGGATATAGTGAAGGTTCAGTGTTAGGGTTAGGTTTAGGGTTCAGGGTTAGGGTTAGCTTTAGGGGTTATGGTTAGGGTTAGGTGTTAGGTTAGTGTCAGGGTTAGGTCTAGTCGTGAGGGTAAGGTTTAGGGTTAGCTTTAAGAGCTAGGGTTAGGTTTAATGGTTAGGATTAGGATTACGGTTAAAGGTTAGGGTAATGCTCAGGGGTTAGGGTGAAGGGTGAAGGGTTAGGGCTTTTGTTAGGCATAGCGTTGGGGTTAGAACTAAGGGTTCCTGTCAGTGTTAGGGTTGTAGGCAGCGTTACGGTTAGGCTTAGCGGTGGAGAATTAGGGTTAGGGATTAGGTGTTACAGTTATGACTAGGAGATAGGGTTAGAATTATGGGATAGGGGATGTTCTCAGGGAATGGGTTCTGCATTAACGTTACGTTAAGAGGTTAAAGTTAGGCTCACGGTGAGGTTTACGTGTTAAGGGGAGAAATAGGAACAGGGTTAGGTGCCATGTTCAGGGTTAGGGTTATCTGTTAAAGGTATCATTTATGCTTAGCGCACGGGCCCTGTCGGCATTAGGCTGGGGGGAGGTTAGGGGGCTGGGATTGTCACCGGGAACCCACTGTATCGGACTCTGGGTATGGGCCCGTGGATTTCATGCAGGACACAGTGGTAGAGCCTCCTTTCACACATGGCACGGGAGGATTGCAGGCTTTCTAAACTCTAAGAAAGCAAGAAGTCTGAGAATTACATTTAGGGGTAGGATTATGGTTAGGGTTCAGGATGAAGTGTAGTGTTATGGTGAGGGGATAGGGTTACAGATTAGGGTTACGGTTTAAGGTTACTGTTAGGTTTAACGGTTACAGTTCGTTTTGGGGTTGAGGTTTGCGGATAGGGTTAAGATGAGGGGTCAGGGTTTGGTACAGGGTTAGGGTTGTGTTAGGTTTAGGGTTGAAGATTAGGATTAGGGTTAGGATTAAAGGTTAGCATGAGAGTTAACGGTTAAGATTAAGGTTAAGGGTTAGGGTTAGGGTTTAGGTTTAGAGTTAAGGGTTAGGGTTAGTTTTAGGGTTCGAGTTATGTGTTAGGGTTTGTGTTAGAGGTTAGGGTTAGGTTTACTGTTCGTGGTTAGAGTTACGTTTAGGGGTTAGCATTAGGGTTAGGGATTAGGTTTAGGGTAAGTGTTTAGAGTTAGTGTTGGGCTTTAGGCTCGGGGCTTAGGTTCAGGGTCAGAGGTTAGGGTTGGTGGTAGGGCTTAGATTTAGCGGTCAGTTTAAGGGCACAGGACCTGGTTAATCTACGGTGAGAGGGGTGTGGTCGGAGTCACCACAAAAGCACAACATCATTCCCCGGGCCTTGGGACAAAACCTACATGCAGGACTCAGGCAGAGCCTCATCTCACACATGGCATGGCTGTATTGTAGGCTTGCTTCACTCTGGGAATGGAAGTAGTGTGAGAATTAGAGTTAGGTTTGGGGTTAGAGGTTTCGAGTTAGGGGTTAGGTTTCGAGTCAGGGTCAGGTGCTAGGGATTAGTGGTTAGGTTTAGAGTTAGTGTTAGGGGTTAGGTGTTAAGTCTGGGTTGGGGGCCAGGGTTAGGTTTAGGGTGGGGTTAGCGTTAGGGTTAGGGGTTAGGGTTAAGGGATAGGGTTAGGGTTAAGGGTTAGGCTTAGGGTTAGGGTTCAGGGTTAGGGTTAAGGTTTAGGGTTAGAGTCAGGGTTAAGTGTTAGGGTGAGGCTTAACAGTTAGGGTTAGGGTTAGGGGGTTAGGAATAGGGTTAGGGTTAAGGGTTAGGTTTATGGTTCAGGTTTAAGGTTAGGATTAGGGGTTAGGGTTAGTGTTAACTGTAGGTCAGTGTTGGGGTTAGATCTCTAGGCATTAGCGTATAGGTTAGGGTTAGGGTTAAGTAGGGTTATGTTTAATGGTTAGGATTGGGATTAGCGTTAAGGGTTAAGGTTAAGCTTTAGGGGTTATGACTAAGGATCAATGGTTAGGGTTATTTTTAGGCGTAGGGTTAGGGTAAGGGTTTTAGGGTTAGTGTTAGTGTTGTTGGTAGGGTTAAGGTTAGGGTTGGCGTTTCAGAATTAGGGATTAGGTGTTATGGTTACGGCTAGGAGTTAGGGTTAGAATTACGGTATAGGGCTTGTTCTCAGGGTGTCATGCATTATCGTTAAGATAAGGGGTTAAGTTAGGGTTAGGGTGAGGTTTACGTGTTAAGGTGAGCAGTAGGATCAGGGTTAGGTGTTATGTTCTGGGTTAGGGTTATGGGTGTGGGGTAGGGTTTATGCTTAGGGCACGGGCCCTGTATGCACTAGGAGGCGAAGTTAGGGGTCTGTGATGGTCGCTGGGAGCCCACTCTATCGTACGCAGTGTATGGGCCTCTGGGTTTCATGCAGGACACTGTGGCAGAGCGGGCTTTCATGCATGGCTTAGTAGGATTGTAGGCTTTCAAAACTCTGAGAAAGCAAGTCTGAGAATTAGATTTAGGGTTAGGATTACGGTACGGTTTAGGGATGAAGATTAGTGATAGGGTGAGGGCTTAGGGTTAGGGGTTAGGGTTAGGGTTAGGGTTGTTGGCAGGGTGAAGGTTAGGGTTGGCATTTTAGAATTAGGGATGAGGTGTTACGGTTATGGCTAGGGGTTAGGATTAGAATTATGGGATAGGGCTTCTTCTCAGGGTGTTATGCATTAAGGTTAAGATAAGGGGATAAGTTAGGGTTACGGGGAGGTTTATGTTTTAAGGTGAGCAATAGGATCAGGGTCAGGTGCTATGTTCAGGGTGAGGGTTATCTGTTAGGGGTAGTGTTTATACTTAGCGTACAGGCCCTGTCTGCACTGGGCGGGGGGCTGGAGTTAGGGGGATGGGATTGTCCTCGGGAACCCACTCTATCCTACGCTAGGTATGGGCTCCTGGTTTCATGCAAGAGAGAGCTGCAGAGCCCCCTTTTACTCATGGCATGGGAGGATTTTAGGCTTTCTAAACTCTAAGAAAGCAAGAAGTCCGAGAATTAGATTTAGGGGTAGGATTATGATAATGTTTAGGGTTAGGGTTAGTGTTAAGGTGGGGTCTTAGGGTTAGGGGTTAGGGTTAGAGGTTAGTGTTAGGTGTAACAGTTACAGTTAGGTTTATGGTTAAGTTTCAGGGTTAGGGTTAAGGTTTGGGTTTAGCGTTTGGCACAGGGTTAGGCTTCAGTGTTAGCTTTATGGTTAAAGATTAGGATTAGGGTTAGTGTGAGGGTTAATGGTAAGGGTCAAGATTAAGGGTTAGGGTTGGGGTTAGGGTTAGGTTTAGGGTTAGGGCTTAGGGTTAGGGGATAGGATTAGGGTTAAGTGTTGGGCTTATGGTTAGGGTTAAAGTTTACTGTTAGGGTTAATGTTTAGTGTTATGGTCCAGTGTAAGTGTTAGGGTGAGGGTTAACAGTTAGGATTAGGCTTAGGGGTTAGGGATATAGTGAAGGTTCAGTGTTAGGGTTAGGTTTAGGGTTCAGGGTTAGGGTTAGCTTTAGGGGTTATGGTTAGGGTTAGGTGTTAGGTTAGTGTCAGGGTTAGGTCTAGTCGTGAGGGTAAGGTTTAGGGTTAGCTTTAAGAGCTAGGGTTAGGTTTAATGGTTAGGATTAGGATTACGGTTAAAGGTTAGGGTAATGCTCAGGGGTTAGGGTGAAGGGTGAAGGGTTAGGGCTTTTGTTAGGCATAGCGTTGGGGTTAGAACTAAGGGTTCCTGTCAGTGTTAGGGTTGTAGGCAGCGTTACGGTTAGGCTTAGCGGTGGAGAATTAGGGTTAGGGATTAGGTGTTACAGTTATGACTAGGAGATAGGGTTAGAATTATGGGATAGGGGATGTTCTCAGGGAATGGGTTCTGCATTAACGTTACGTTAAGAGGTTAAAGTTAGGCTCACGGTGAGGTTTACGTGTTAAGGGGAGAAATAGGAACAGGGTTAGGTGCCATGTTCAGGGTTAGGGTTATCTGTTAAAGGTATCATTTATGCTTAGCGCACGGGCCCTGTCGGCATTAGGCTGGGGGGAGGTTAGGGGGCTGGGATTGTCACCGGGAACCCACTGTATCGGACTCTGGGTATGGGCCCGTGGATTTCATGCAGGACACAGTGGTAGAGCCTCCTTTCACACATGGCACGGGAGGATTGCAGGCTTTCTAAACTCTAAGAAAGCAAGAAGTCTGAGAATTACATTTAGGGGTAGGATTATGGTTAGGGTTCAGGATGAAGTGTAGTGTTATGGTGAGGGGATAGGGTTACAGATTAGGGTTACGGTTTAAGGTTACTGTTAGGTTTAATGGTTACAGTTCGTTTTGGGGTTGAGGTTTGCGGATAGGGTTAAGATGAGGGGTTAGGGTTTGGTACAGGGTTAGGGTTGTGTTAGGTTTAGGGTTGAAGATTAGGATTAGGGTTAGGATTAAAGGTTAGCATGAGAGTTAACGGTTAAGATTAAGGTTAAGGGTTAGGGTTAGAGTTTAGGTTTAGGGTTAAGGGTTAGGGTTAGTTTTAGGGTTCGAGTTATGTGTTAGGGTTTGTGTTAGAGGTTAGGGTTAGGTTTTCTGTTCACGGTTAGGGTTACGTTTAGGGGTTAGCATTAGGGTTAGGGATTAGGTTTAGGGTAAGTGTTTAGAGTTAGTGTTGGGCTTTAGGCTCGGGGCTTAGGTTCAGGGTCAGGGGTTAGGGTTGGTGGTAGGGCTTAGATTTAGCGGTCAGTTTAAGGGCACAAGACCTGGTTAATCTACGGTGAGAGGGGTGCGGTCGGAGTCACCACGAAAGCACAACATCATTCCCTGGGCCCTCGGACAAGACCTACATGCAGGACTCAGGCGGAGCCTCATCTCACACATGGCATGGCTGTATTGTAGGCTTGCTTCACTCGGGAATGGAAGTAGTGTGAGAATTAAGGTTAGGTTTGGGGTTAGGGGTTTCGAGTTAGGGGTTAGGTTTCGAGTCCGGGTTAGGTGCTAGTGGTTAGGGGTAGAGTTAGTGTTACAGGTTCGGTGTTAATTCTGGGTTAGGGGGCCAGGGGTAGGTTTAGGGTTGGGGTTAGTGTTATCGTTAGCGGTTAGGGTTAATGGATAGGGTTAGGGTTAAGTGTAGGCTTAGGGTTAGGGTTCAGGGTTAGGGTTAAGGTTTAGGGTTAGGGTCAGGGTTAAGGGTTAGGGTTAGGGTTAGGGTGTTATGGTTAAGGATTAGGTTTATTGTTCAGGTTTAAGGTTAGCATTAGGGGTTTGTGTTACTTCTAACTGTAGGTCAGTGTTGGGGTTAGAACTCTAGGCATTAAGGTAAAGGTTAGAGTTAGGGTTAAGAGTTGGGGTTATGTTTAATGGTTAGGATTGGGATTAGGGTTAAGGGTTAGGGTTAAGGTTAGGGGTTATGACTAAGGATCAACGGTTACGGTTATTTTTAGTTGTAGGGTTAGGGTAAGGGGTTAGGGTTAGTGTTAGTGTTGTTGGTAGGGTTAAGGTTAGGGTTGGTGTTTCAGAATTAGAGATTAGGTGTTATGCTTATGGCTAGGAGTTAGGGTTAGAATTACAGTATAGGGCTTGTTCTCAGGGTGTCATGCATTAACGTTACGATATGGGGTTAAAATTAGGGTTACGGTGAGGTTTACATGTTAAGGTGAGCAGTAGGATCAGGGTTAGGTGTTATGTTCTGGGTTAGGGTTATGGGTGAGGGGTAGTGTTTATGCTTAGGGCATGGGCCCTGTATGCCCTAGGAATCGAAGTTAGGGGTCGGTTGTGGTCGCTGGGAACCCACTCTATCGTACGCTGTGTATGGGCCTCTGGGTTTCTTGCAGGACACTGTGGCAGAGCCGGCTTTCATGCATAGCTTAGTAGGATTGTAGGCTTTCAAAACTCTGAGAAAGCAAGAAGTCTGAGAATTAGATTTCGGGTTAGGATTACGGTACGGTTTAGGGATGAAGATTAGTGATAGGGTGAGGGCTTAGGGTTAGAGGTTAGGGTTAGGGTTAGGGTTGTTTGTAGGGTGAAGGTTAGGGTTGGCATTTTAGAATTAGGGATGAGGTCTTATGGTTATGGCTGGGGATTAGGATTAGAATTATGGGATGGGGCTTCTTCTCAGGGTGTTATGCATTAAGGTTAAGATAAGGGGATAAGTTAGGGTTACGGGGAGGTTTATGTTTTAAGGTGAGCAATAGGATCAGGGTCAGGTGTTATATTCAGGGTGAGGGTTATCTGTTAGGGGTAGTGTTTATACTTAGCGTACAGGCCCTGTCTGCACTGGGCGGGGGGCTGGGGTTAGGGGGATGGGATTGTCCCCGGGAACCCACTCTATCGTACGCTGGATATGCGCTCCTGGGTTTCATGCAGGACACAGTGGTAGAGCCCCCTTTTACTCATGGCATGGGAGGATTTTAGCCTTTCTAAACTCTGAGAAAGCAAGAAGTCTGACAATTAGATTTAGGGGTAGGATTATGGTAATGTTTAGCGAGGAAGATTAGTGTTAGGGTGGGCTCTTAGGGTTAGGGGTTAGGGTTAAAGGTTTGTGTTATTTTTAACAGTTACAGTTACGTTTACGGTTAAGTTTCAGGGTTAGGGTTAAGGTTTGGTTTTATCGTTTGGCACAGGGTTAGACTTCAGTGTTAGCTTTATGGTTAAAGATTAGGATTAGGGTTAGGGTTAAGGGTTAGTGTGAGGGTTAATGGTAAGGTTCAAGATTAAGGGTTAGGGTTGGGCTTAGGGTTAGGAATAAGGCTTCGTGTAACATTTAGGTTTAGAGTTAAGTGTTATGGTTATGGCTAGAGGTTGGGGTTAGGTTTAGGGTTCATGGTTAGGGTTACATTTAGGGGTTCGGGTTACGGGTTAAGTTTAGGGCGAGTGTTTAGTGTTACTGTTGGGCGTTAGGATAAGGGCCGAGGTTTAGGGTTAGGATTTAGGTTTAGTGTTAGGGCTTAGATTTAGTGGTTAGTTTAAGGGCACATGCTCTGTTTAATCTATGGTGGGAAGGGTGCAGACTGGGTCGCCTCAACACCACACCATCGTACTTGGGCCTTGGGCCCAGACCTACATGCAGGACTCAGGCAGAGCCTCTTCTCACTCGTGGCATGGCTGTATTGTAGGCTTGGTCAACTCTGAGAACGAAGGAAGTGTGAGAATTAGGGTTACGGTTAGGGTTATGTGTTTGGGGTTAGAGGTTTGGGTTTGAGTGAAGTTTAGTGGTTAGGAATTAGAAGTTAGGATTAGTGTGTCAGGGGTTAGGTGTTAGGTTTTTGTAAGGGGCTAGCGTTAGATTTAGGTTTAGGGTTAATGTTCAGGTGGGTTAGGGGTCAGCGTTAGGGTTAGGCTTACAAGATAGGATTAAGGTAAAGGGTGAAGGCTTAAGATTAGCAGTAAGGGTTAAGGTTAGGGTTAAGGGTTAGGGTTTCGGTCCAAGTTAAGGGTGAGAGTGAGGGTTAACAGTTGCGATTAGGGTAATGGTTTAGGGATAGTAATAGGTTTAAGGGATAGGGTTAGGGTTAGGTTTAGGGTTCGGGGTTAGGGTTAGCATTAGCGGTTAGGGCTAGGGTTAGGGGTTAGGGTTACAGTTAGGGTTAGGTCTAGGCATTATGGTAATGGTTCGTGTTAGGGTTAAGAATTAGGGTTAGGTTTAATTGTTAGGATTATGATCAGGGTAATGGTTAGGGTTAGGGTTAGCGGTTAGAGTTAGGGTTAGTGTTAGGGTTGTTTGTAGGGTGAAGGTAATGTTTAGCAGTTTAGAATTAAGGTTAGGGATTAGGTGTTACGGTTATGCTAGGATTTAGGCTTAGAATTAAGGGATAGGGTTTGTTCTTAGGGTAAGTGTTATGCAATAACATTAGGATAGGGGTTAAAGTTAGGGTTACAGTGAGGTTTACGTGTTAAGGTGAACAATAACATCAGGGTTAGGTGTTATGTTCAGGGTTAGGGTTATGGGTGAGGTGCAGGGTTTTTGCTTAGGGCATGGGCCCTGTCAGCACTAGCAGGGGGAGTTAGGGGGCTGTGATTGTCCCCGGGAACCCACTCTATTGTACACAGAGTATGGGCTCCTGGGTTTCATGCAGGACACTGTGGCAGAGCCAGCTTTCACGCATGGCTTTGGAGAATTGTAGGCTTTTAAAACTCTGAGATAGCAAGAAGTCTGAGAATTAGATTTAGGGTTAGGATTATGGTTAGGGTTAGGGATGAAGATTAGTCAGGGAGAGGGCTTAGGGTTAGGGCTTAAGCTTCGAGTGAGGATTAGGGGTTAGGGAGTAGGTGTTGGGTTTAGTGATAGGGTTAGGGCTTAGGGGTTAGGGTTGGGTTAGGGGCTAGGGTTAGATTTAGAGTGGGGTTAGGGTTAGCGTTATGGGTTAGGGTTAGGGTTAAGGGATAGGATAAGGGTTAAGCGTTAAGGCTTAGGGTTAGCGTTAAGTGTTAGGTTTAGTTTTAAGGGTTAGGGTTACAGTTCGAGTTAAGGGTTAGTGTGGGGTTAACGGTTAGGGCTAGGGTTATGGGTTAAGGATAGAGTTAGGTTTAAGGCTTAGGATTAGGGTTCAGTGTTAGGGTTAGCATTAGGGATTAGGGTTAGGGTTAGGGGTTACGTTTACTCTTAGGGTTAGGTCTAGGCATTAGGGTACGTGTTAGTGTTAGACTTAAGGGTTAGGGTTAGGTTTAATTGTTAGGATTAGGATCAGGGTTAAGGGTTAGGGTTAAGTGTCAAGTGTTACGGTTATTTTTAGGTGTACGGTTAGGGTTAGCGGTTAGGGTTAGGGTTAGTTTGTAGGGATAAGGTAATGTTTAGCAGTTTTGAATTAGCCTTAGGGATTAGGTGTTACAATTGTGGCTAGGAGTTAGGGTTAGAATTAAGGGATAGGGGTTGTTCTTAGGGTAAGTCTTATGCATTAACGTTAGGATAACAGGTTCAAGTTAGAGTTATGGTGAGGTTGATGTGTTAAGGTGAGCAATAGTATCAGGGTGAGCTGTGATGTTCAGGGTTAGGGTTATGGGTGAGGGGTAGTGTTTATGCTTATATCACGAGCCCTCTCTGCTCTAGGAGGGGGCTTAGAGGGCTGGGATAGATGCCGGAAGCCACTCTATCATACACTGGGTATGGGCCCCTTGGTTTCATGCCGGACACAGTGGCCAAGCCTCCTTCTACACATGGCATGGGAGGATTGTAGGCTTTGTAAACTCTGAGAAAGCAAGAAGTCTGAGAATTAAATTTAGGGCTAGGATTAGGGTTAGGGTTAGCAATATAGGTTACTGTTATGGTGAGGGCTTAGGGTTAGGGGTTTCAGTTAGGGTCAGGGTTAAAGGTTAGTGTTAGGTTTAACAGTTACAGTTAGGTTTAGGGTTAAGCTTTAAGGTTTAAGCTTAGGGTTAAGATTAGGGGTTAGGTTTTGGTACAGGGTAAGGGTTAAGTGCTAGGTTTAGGCTTAAAGATTAGGATTAGGGTTAGGGTTAAGGTTTAGTGTGAGGGTTAACGGTTAGGGTTAAGGTTAAGTGTTAGGTTTATGGGTTAGGGTTAGGGTTAAGTGTTCATGTTAGGTTTAGGGTTAGAGTTAAGTGTTATGGTTAGGGTTAGGGGTTTGGGTTAGGTTTAGGGTTCATGGTTAAGGTTACATTTAGGGGTTAGGTTTAGGGTAAGCGTTTAGTGTTAGTGTTGGGCATTAGGGTCAGGGCTTAGGTAGGGTTAGGGGTTAGGGTCAGTGTTTGGGCTTTGATTTGGCGGTTAGTTTAAGGGTACAGGACCTGTGTAATCTATGGTGAGAAGGGTGCAGAATGTTTCCATGCGACACCACACCATCGGATCCTGGGCCTTTGGCCCAGACCTACTTGCAGGACTCATGCGGAAACTCTACTCACGCATTGCATGGTTGTATTTTAGGCTTGGTTAACTCTGAGAATGGAAGTAGTGTGAGAAATAGGGTTATGGTTAGGGTTAAGGGTTTGGTGTTAGGGGTTAGGGTTCAAGTGAGGTTTAGTGGTTAGGGACTAGGATTTAGGGTTAGTGTTAGGGTTAGGGGTTAGTTTTGCGTTAGGGGCAAGGGTTAGATTTATGGTTGGGGTTAGTGTTAGGGTTAGGATTAGGCATCAGGGTTAGTGTTAGGGTTAAAGGATAGGATTGGCGTTAAGTGTTTAGGCTTAGGGTTTGTGTTAAGTGTTAGGGTTGGGGTTTAGGCTTAGGGTTACGGTTTGAGTTAAGCTCTAGGGTGAGGGTTAAAGATTAGGCTTAGGATTATTGGTTAGGGATAGAGTTATGTTTAAGGGTTAGGGATAGGGTTAGGTTTAGGGTTCAGTGTTAGGGTTAGCATTAGGGGTTAGGGTTAGGGTTAGGGGTTAGGCGTAGTGATGTATTAAGGGCTATGGTTAGAATTAGGATTGGGGTTAGTGTTAGGTTTAGGGTTAGGGGTTAGGTTTAGGGTTAAGAGATAGGATTATGGTTAAGGGTTGGGCGTAGCTTTAGGGTTAAGATTTAGTGTTAGGGTCCGGTTTAAGGGTTAGGGTGAGGGTTAATGGTTAGGGTTAGGGTTGGGGTTAGGGGTTAGGGATATAGTTAGTATTAAGTGTTAGAGTTAGGTTTAGGGTTCAGGGTTAGAGTTAGCTTTAGGGGTTATGATTAGGGTTAGGTGTTAGTTTAGTGTTAGTGTTAGGTCTAGGCGTCAGGGTAAGGTTTAGGGTTAGGGTTAAGAGCTAAGGTTGGGTTTAGTGGTTAGGATTAGGGTTAGGGTTAGGAGTTAGGGTAAAGGGTCAAGGGTTAGCATTATTTTTAGCCATAGCTTTGGCGTTAGGAGTAAGGGTTAGGTTCAGTGTTAGGGTAACAGTAGGTTACCGTAACAGTAACTACGTAGGGTAACAGTTAGTGTTAGTGGTTTAGAATTAGGGTTAGGGATTAGTTGTCACAGTTATGACTAGGAGATAGGGTTAGAATTATGGGATAGGGGTTAATCTCAGGGTAAGTGTTATGCATTAACGTTAGGATAAGAGGTTAAAGTTCAGGTTACGGTGAGGTTTACATTCTAAGGTGAGCAATAGAATCAGGGTTAAATGTTATTTTCAGGGTTAGAGTTTTGGGTGAGGTGTAGAGTTTATGCTTAGGGCACGGGCCTTGTCTGCATTAGGCGGGGGGGGGGGGGTGGTTAGGGGGCTGGGATTGTCACCAGGAACCCACTCTATCGTACTCTGGTTATGGGCCCCAGCGGTTCATTCAGGACACAGTGGAAGAGCCTCCTTTCACGCATGGCATGGGAGGATTGTAGGCTTTCTAAACTCTAAGAAAGCAAGAAGACTGAGAATTAGATTTAGGGTTAGGGTTAGGGTTCGGGTTAAGGATCAAGGTTAGTATTAGGGTGAAGGCTTAGAGTTAGGGGTTACGGGTAGCGTTACAGGTTACTCTTAGTTTTAACCATTACAGTTAGGTTCAGGGTTAAGGTTTATGGTTAGGTTTAAGGTTAGGGTTTAGGGTTTGGTACAGGATTAGGGTTAAATATTAGGTTTAGGGTTAAAGATTACGATTAAGGTTAGGTTTAAAGGTTAGTGTGAGGGTTAACAGTCAGGGTTAAAGTTAAGAGTTAGGGTTAGGGTTAGTGTTAGGATTAAGGGTTCATGTTAGGTTTAGGGTTAGAGTTAAGTGCTATGGTTAGCGCTCGAGGTTAGGGTTAGGTTTAGGGTTCACAGTTAGGGTTACGTTTAGAGGTTAGCATTAGGGTTAGGGATTAGCTTTAGGGTAAGAGTTTAGAGTTAGTGTTGGGCTTTAGGCTCAGGGCTTAGGTTTAGGGTCAGAGGTTAGGGTTGATGTTAGGGCTTAGATTTAGTGGTTAGTTTAAGGGCACAGGACCTGTTTATTCTACAGTGAGAGGGGTTAGGGTTAGGGTTAGGGTTGTCGTAGGGGTTAAGGTTAGATTTAACCTTGGGGTTAGTGTTAGGGTTAGGATTAGGGGGTTAGTGTTAGGGTTAGGGGTTAAAAACACCTACAGCCAGCCCTAACCCGATTTCTGACACTTCTTCCATTCTCAGAGTTAACCAAGCCTACAATACAGCCATGTCATGCGTGAGAAGAGGCTCCACCTGAGTCCTGTATGTAGGTCTTGGCCCAAGGCCCAGCGTACGGTGGTGTTGTGTCGCAGCGACCCTGTGCACCACTCTCACCATAGATTAAACAGGTCCTGTGCCCTTAAACTAACCGCTAAATCTCAGCCCTAACACTAATCCTAACCCCTAACCCTAAAAGTTATCCTTAACCCTACTGTTAACACTCAAACTAACCCTTAACTCTAACCCTTGTCATGATCTTTAACCCTAACCCTAACACTTAACCCTAACCCTGTACCAAACCATAACCCCTAAGCTTAACCCTAACCCTAAACCTAAACCCTAAGTCTAACTGTAACTGTTAAACCTAACAGTAACTTTTAACCCTAAAACTAACCGTATCCCCTTACCCGAAGCCCTCACCCTAAGATTAAACTTCATCCCTAACCATAACGATAATCCTAACCTTAAATCTAATTCTCAGACTTCTTACTTTCTTAGAGATTTGAAAGCTTACAATCCTCCTTTACCATGCGTGAAATCAGGCTCTGCCAGAGTGTCCTACAAGAAACCCATGGGCCCATACCCTGCATACGATAGAGTGGGTTTCTGGTGACAATCGCATCCCCCTCAATCCCACTCCTAGGGCAGACAGGGCCCATACCCTAAGCAAAACCCTACCCCTCACTCATAATTCTAACCCTGATCCTATTGCTCACCTTAACACATAAACCTCACCGTAAACCTAACTTTAACCACTTATCCTAACATTAATGCATAACACTTATGCTAAGAACAACCCCTATCACTTAATTCTAACCCTAACTCCTAGCCATAACAGTAACCCCTAATCCCTAACCCTAATTCTAACCACTAAACATTACCTTAACCCTACAAACAACCCTAATACTAACCCTAACCTTAAACGCTAACCCTAACCTTATCCCTAAACATAACCTTAAAAGTTTACCCTAAACCCTAACCCTATCCCCTAACCCTAAGCCTAACCCTTAATTCTGATCCTAATCCTAACAATTAAACCTAATCCTAACCCTTAACCCTAACACTAACCCTTACCTCAATGCCGAGACCTAATCTTAGCAGTAAAGCTACCTCTAACCCTAACCCTAGACCTTAAACCTAACACTATCCCTAACTTATAACCCTAACCCTAACTGTTAACCCTCACCCTAACCCTTAACTCGGACCATAACCCTAACCCTTAACCCTAACCCTATCCCTTAATGCTAACCCTAAGCCTTAACCCTTAACCCTAATCCTATCCCTTAACCCTAACCCTAACCCCTAACCCTAACCCTAACCCCAACCCTAAATCTATCTCTAGTCCCTAACCCAACCCTAACCGTTAACCCCTAATGCTAACATTAACCCTAACCCCTAATCCCTAACACCTAACCCTCACGCGAACACTAACCCCTAACCCCAAACACCTAACCCTAATCATAACCATAATTCTCACACTTCCTCCATTCTCAGAGTTAGCCAAGCCTACAATAAAACCATGCCATGCGTGAGAAGAGGCTCTGCCTGAGACCAGCATGTAGGTCTGGACCCAAGGCCTAGGGTACGATGGTGTGGTGTGGCGATGACCCATTCTGCACACTTCTCACCATAGATTACACAGGTCCTGTGCCCTTAAAATAACCTCTAAATCTAAGCCCTAACACTAACTCTAACACTAACCCTTAACCCTAAACTTAAGCCCTGACCCTAACGCCCAACACTAACATTAAACCCTTACCCTAATCCTTACCCATAACCCTAATGCCTAAACGTAACCCTAACGATGAACCCTAAACCTAACCCTAACCCCAAACCCTAACCATAACACTTAACTCTAACCCTAAACCTAACACGAACACTTAAACCTAAACTTAACCACTAACCCTAACACTTAACCTTAACCCTAACCGTTAACTCTCACACTAACCCTTAAACCTAACCCTAATCGTAATCTTTAACCCTAAACCTAACAGTTAACCCTTACCCTGTACCAAAACCTAACCCCTAACCTTAACCTTAACCCTAACACTTGACCCTAAAGCTAACTGTAACCATTAAACCTAACACTAACCTTTAACCCTGACCGTAACTCTAACCCCTAACCCTAAGCCCTCACCCTAATGCTAAACTTTATCCTTAACACTAACCATAATCCTATCCCTAAATCTAATTCTCAGACTTCTTGCTTTCTCAGAGTTTAGAAAGCCTACAATCCTCCCATGCCATGCGTGAAAAGAGGCTCTGCCACTGTGTCCTGCATGAAACCCAGGGACCCATACCCAGTGTACGATAGAGAAAGTTCTCGGCCACAATCCTAGACCCCTAATCCTCCCGCCTAGTGCAGACAGGGCCCGTGCCCTAAGCATAAAAAGTACGCCTAACATATAACCCTAACCTTGAATGTAACACCTAACCCTGATCCTACTGCTCACCTTATCATGTAGACCACACTGTAACCCTAACTTTAACCGCATCTCCTAAAGTTAATGCATAACACTTACACTGAGAACAACACCTATCCCATAATTCTAACCCTAAATCTTAGCCATAACCATAAAACCTAATCCCTAACCCTAATTCTAAACTGCTAACCCTAACCTTAACATTACCAACAACCCTAACACTAACCCTAACCCTAACCCTCACCCCTAATCCTACCCTATGCCTAAAAGTAACCCTAACTCCTAACCCTTATCCCTAACCAAAAGCCCTGTCCCTAACCATAAGACTTAAGTCTCACCCTTATACCCTAACCCTAATACGAATCCTTAAGCCTAACCCCCAATCCTAACAATTAACCTTAACCCTAACTGTTAACGCTCACCCTAACCCTTAAATCAGACCAAAACCCTAACACTTAACCCTAACCCTAATCCCTAATGCTAACCCTAAGCCTTAACCCTTTACCCTAATCCTATCCCTTAAGCCTAACCCTAACCCTAATTCCTAACCCTAACCATAATCCCTAACCCTAACCCTAACACTAACCCTAACTCTGAATCTAACCCTAGCCCCTAAACCAACACTAACCCCTAACCCCTAACCCTAACACTAACACTAACTCCTAATTTCTAACCCCTGAACCACACTCGAACCCTAACCCCTAACCCCAAACAATTAACCATAACCATAACCCTAATTCTCACACTTCCTCCATTTTCAGAGTTCACCAAGCCTACAATAGAGCCATGCCATGAGTGAGAAGAGGCTCCGCCTGAGTCCTGCATGTAGGTCTGGGCCCAAGGCCCAGGTACGATGGTGTGGTGTCAAGGGGACCAATTCTGCACCCTTCTCACCATAGATTAAACAGGTCCTGTGCCCTTAAACTAACCGCTAAATCTAAGCCCTAACACTAAACCTAAACGCTAACCCTAAACCTAAGCCCTTATCCTAATGCCCAACACTAACACCAAACACTCACCCTAAACCTAACCCGTAACCCTAACCCCTAAACGTAACCCTAACCATGCACCCTATATCTAACCCTAACCCCTAACCCTAACCATAACACTTAACTCTAACCCTAAACTAACATAAACCCTTAACACTAAACCTAATCCCTAACCCTCATGCTTAACCCTAACCGTTAATCCTCACACTTACCTTTAAACCTAACCCTAATTGTAATCTTTAACTCTAAACTTAACACTTAAACCTTAACCTGTACCAAAACCTATCCCCTAAACTGAACCCTAACACTAAACCTTAACGCTAAACCTAACTGTAACTGTTAAACCTAACACTAACCTTTAACTCTGACCCTAAACCTAACCCCTAACCCTAAGGCATCACCTTAACACTAAACTTCATCCCTAATTCTAACCATAATCCTAACCCTAAATCTAATTCTCAGACTTTTTCTTTCTCAGAGTTTAGAAAGCCTATAATCCTCCCATGCCATGTGTGAAAGGAGGCCCTGCCACTGTGTCCAGGGGCCAATACCCAGCATACGATAGAGTGATTTCCCGGCGAATATGCTAGCCCCCTAACCTCTCCACCTAGTGCAGACAAGGCACGTGCCCTAAGCATAAACACAACCCCTAACCAATAACCCTAACCATAACTGTTAACTCTCACCCTAACATTTAACCCTGACACTAACCCTAACCCGTAAACCTATCCCTAAACCTTTACCCAAAGCCTAAGCCTTAACTCTAACACTATCATTTAACCCTAGCCCTAACCCCTAAATGTTACACTAACCATGAACCCTAAGCCTAACCGTAACCCCTAACACTAACCATAACACTTAACTGTAACCCTAAACCTAACAAGACCCCTTAACCCTAACACTAACCCCTAACCCTAGCCCTTAAACTCAACCCTAAACTTTTACCCTCACACTAACCTTTAACACTAACCATAATGCTAATCTTTAACCCTAAACCTAACACTTAACTCTTACCCTGTACGAAACCCTAACCCCTGACCTTAACCCTGACAATAAACCTTAACCCTAAACCTAACTTTAACCGTTAAAACTAACACTAACCTTAACCCTAACTCTAACCCTAACCCTTAACCCTAAGCCCTCACCCTAACACTAATCGTCATCCCTAATCCTAACCATAATCCTATCCCTAAATCTTAATCTCAGACGTCTTCCTCTCTCAGAGTTTAAAAAGCCCTCACCCTAAAATTTAACCCTAAACCTAACTGTAACTGTTTAAACTAACACTAATCTTTAACCATAACCCTAACTCTTAACCTGAACCCTAAGCCAAACTCTTAACCCTAATCCTATCCCTTAACCCTAACTCTAATCCCTAACTCGAACGCTAACACTAACCCCAACCCTAAACCTAACCCTAGCCCCTAACCCAACCCTCACCCCAACCCCTAACCCTAACACTAACCCTAACCCCTAATGCCTAACCCCTAACCCTCATTTGAACACTCTCTCCTAAACCCAAATCCCTAACCCTAACCATAACCCTAATTCTCACACTTCCATTCTAAGAGTTAACCAAGCCTATAATACAACCATGCCATGCATGAGAACAGGCTCCCCCTGATTCCTGCATGTAGGTCTGAGCCCAAGGCCCAGGGTACAATGCTGTGGTGTCTCAGCGACCGATTCCCCACCCTTGTCACCATAGATTAAACAGGTCCTCTGACCTTAAACTAATCGCTAAATCTAAGTCCTAACACTAACCCCTACCCTAAACAGAAACTCTGACCCAAACTCCCTTCACTAACACTATACCCTTACACCAAACCTAACCCCTAAACCTAACCCCTAAACATAACCTTAACCATGAACCCTAAACCTGAACCTAAACCCTAACACTTAAGTGTAACCCTAAACCTAACACGAACCCCTAATCCTAACCCTAAACCCTAACCCTAACCCTTCACCTTAACCCTAACCGTTAACCCTCAGCTAACCCTTAAACCTAACACTAATCCTAATCTTTACCCCTAAGCCGAACACTTAACCCTAACCCTGTACCAAACCCTAATCCCTAACACTAAGCCCTCTCCCTAACACTAAACTTCATCCCTAATCCTAACCGTAATCCTAACCCTAAATCTAATTCTCAGACTTCTTGCTTTCTCAGAGTTTAGAAAGCCTACAATCCTCCCATGCCATGCATGAAAGGAGGCTCTGCCACTGTGCCCTGCATGAAACCCAGAGGCCCATACCCAGCATACGATAGAGTGGGTTCCTGGTGACAATCCCAGCCTCCGAGCCCCCCCACATAGTGAAGACAGGGCCTGTGCCCTAAGCATAAACACAGCCCCTAACCCATAACCATAACCCTGATCATAACATCTGACCCTGATCCTATTGCTCACCTTAACATGTAAAACTCACCATAACCCTAACCCTAACCCCTTATCCTAACGTTAATGAATAATACTTACCCTGAGGACAACACCTATCCCATAATTCTAACCCTAACTCTTATTCATAACTGTAAAACCTAATACCTAATTGTAAGCTGCTAACCCTAAATTTAACCCTACCAACAGCCCTAACACTAACCCTAACCCTAACCCTTGATCCTTAAGCCTAAACCCTAACCCTAACCCTAACCCTAAGTATAAACTCTACCCCTCACCCATAACCCTAACCCTGAACATAAAACCTAACCCTGATCCTATTGCTCACCTTAACACGTAAAGCTCACCGTAACACTAACTTTAACCGCTTACCCTAACTTTAAGCATAAAACTGACCCTGAGACCAACCCCTATGTCATAATTCTAACCCTAACTCCTTACCATAATCATAACACCTAATCCCTAACCCTAATTCTAAATTGCTAAACCTAACCTTAAGCCTACAAAAAGCCTTAACGGTAACACTAACCCTAACACCTAATCCTAACCCTGTGCCTGAAAATAAACCTAACCCTTAACCTTTAACCCTAATGCTAACCCATAACCCTAACCATAACACTTTACTCTAACCCTAAATCTAACACGAACGCTTAACACTAGCCCTAAACCCTAACCCTAACCCTTAAACACAAACCTAACCGTTAACACTCACACTAACCGTCAACCCTAATCCGAATTCTAATCTTTAACCCTAAACCTAACACTTAACCCTAACCCTGTACCAAACCCTAACCCCTAACCATAACCCTCACCCTAAAACGTAACCCTAAACCTAACTGTAACCGTTAAACCTAACTCTCACATTTAACCTTTACTCTACCCATAATCCCTAGCCCTAATCCCTCACCCTAGCACTAACCTCATTCCTAACCCTAACTATAATCCTAACCCTAAATCTAATTATCAGACTTCTTGCTTTCTCAGCGTTAGAAAGCCTACAATCCTCCCATGCCATGAATAAAAGGAGGCTCTACCACTGTGTCCTGCCGGAAACCCCAGTGCCCATACTCAGCATACACTAGAGTGGGTTCCCGACGACAATCGCAACCCCAAACCCCTCCCCCCCTGCCTAGTGCAGACAGGGCCCGAGTCGTAAGCATAAACCCTACCCCTCACCCCTAACCATAACCCTGAACATAACACCTGACCCTGATCCCATTGCTCACCTTAAAATGTAAATCTCACCATAACCCTAAATTTAACCCCTTATCATAACGTTAATGCATAACACTTACCCTGAGAACAACTCCTATCTCTGAATTCTAACCCTAACTCCAAGCCATAACCATAACACCTAATCCCTAATGCGAATTCTAAACTGCTAACCCTAACCTTAAACCTACCATCAAACCAAACATTACCCTAGCCCCTAACTTTAAAACTATGCCTAAAAATAACCCTAACACTTCACCCTTAATCCTAACCCCTAACTCTAACCCTAACCCTATCCCTAAGACCCTAACCATAACCCTAACTGTTAACCCTCACCCTAACACGTAACCCTGACCTTAACCCTAAACCTTAACACTAACCCTTAACCCTAACCCTAAGCCAAACCCTTAACCATAATCCTATCCTTTAACCCTAAACGCTAACCCTAATATTAACCCCAACCCTAAACCTAACCCTAGCACCCTAACCCAAACCCAACAACTAACCCCTATCCCTAACACTAACCCTAACTCCTAATCCCTAGGACCTAACCCTGACTCGAACCATAATCCCAAACTCCAAACCCCTAACCCAAACCCTAACCCTGATTCTCACACTACTTCCATTCTCAGAGTGAAGCAAGCCTACAATACAGCTATACTATGTGTGAGATGAGGCTCCACCTGAGTCCTGCATGTAGGTCCTTTCCCAAGGATCAGGGAACGATTTTGTGCTTTCGTGGAGACTCCGACAGCACCCTTCTCACCGTAGATAAAACAGGTCCTGTGCCCTTAAACTAAAAGCTAAATCTCAGCCCTAACACTAACACTAACCCCTAACCGTAAACATAAGCTCCGACCGTAACGCTGAACACGAACTCTAAAACCTTACCCTAAACCTAATCCCTAACCCTAACACTAACCCCTAAATATAACACTAACCATGAACCCTAAACCTAACCCTAACCATAACACTTAACGCTAACCCTAAAGCCTACACGAAGACTTATTCCTAACACTAACAAAAACCCTAGCCCTTAGTCTTGATCCTTACAATTAACCCTCACACTAGCCCTTAACCCTAACCCTAATCCTAATCTTTAACCCTAAAGCTAAAACTTAAGCCTAACACTGTACCAAACGCTAAACCTTAACCTTAACCCTAACCCTAAAACATAACCATAAACCTGACTGTAACGGTTAAACCTAACACTAACCTTTAACCCTAACCACTGACCTTCAGAACGCACCCTAACACTAACCTTCATCCCTAAACATTACCATAAACCTACCCCTAAATCTAATTCTCAGACTTCTTGCTTTCTCAGAGTTTAGAAAGCCTACAATTCTCCCATGTCATGAGTAAAAGGAGGCTCTGCCACTGTGTCCTGCAAGAAACCCGGGGGCCCATAACTAGTGCATGATAGAGCGGGTTCCCAGTGGCAATCCTAGTCCCTAACCCCCCCCCCCCCGGTGAAGACAGGGCCCGTGCGCTAAGCAAAAACACTATCCCTAACAGATAACCCTAACTCCAAACATAAAACCTAACCCTGATCCTGTTGCTCACCTTAAAACATAAACCTAACCATAACACTAATTTATCCCCTTATGTTAACGTTAATGCATAGCACCCAAAGAAGAAGCCCTATCCCATAATTCTAAACCTAACCCCTAGCCATAACCATAACACCTCATCCATATTCTAAAGTGCCAACCCTAAACTTCAACCTACCATCAACCCTAACCCTAACCCTAACCCTTAACCCTAAGCCCTCACCCTAACACTAATCTTCATCCCTAAACCGTGCCGTAATCCTAACCCGAAATCTAATTCTCAGACTTCTTGCTTTCTCAGAGTTTTGAAAGCCTACAATCCTACTAAGCCATGCATGAAAGCCCGCTCTGCGACAGTGTCCTGCAGGAAACCAGAGGCCCATACACTGCATACGATAGAGTAGGTTACCAGCGACCATCACAGACCCCTATCTTTGCCTCCTAGTGCATACAGGGCCCGTGCCCAGAGCATAAACCCTACCCCTCACCCATAAGATTAACCCAGAACATAACACCTAACCCTGATAATACTGCTCACCTTAAGAGGTAAAGCTCACCATAACCCTAACTTTAACACCTTATCTTAACGTTAATGCATGACACCCTGAGAAAAAGCACTATACTGTAATTCTAACGCTAACTCCTAGCCATAACCATAACACCTGATCCCGAATTCTGAAACGCCAACCCTAACCTTAACCCTACCAACAACACTAACACTAACCCTAACACCTTACCCTAACCCTACGCATAAAAATAACCCTAACCGTTGATCCTTAGTCATAACCCCTAACCTTAACCCTAACACTTAACCCTAATCCCAAGCCTAACCATTAAACATAACCCTAACACTTAACCTTAAACCTAACCTTTACCTTAATGCCTAGAGATCTAACCCTAACACTGACTTACAGTTAACACTAACCCTAACCCCCTAATGTTAACCTTAAACCTGAACCATAAACCTAACCCTTAACCCTAATCCTATCCCTAACCCCCTAACCCTATCCCTAACTGTTAACCCTCACCCTAACCCTTAACCCTGACCTAACCCTAAACCTGAACCCTTACCCTAAGCCTAACCCTTAACCCTAACCCTATCCCTTAACCCTAACGCCTAACACTAACGCTAACTCCAAACCTAAACCTTACCCTGGCCCCCTAAACCAGAGTTAACACCTAACCCGTAACACTAACTCTAACCCTAACCACTAATCCCTAGCACCTAACCCTGACTCCAAGCCTAACCCCTAACTCGAAACCCCTAACCCCAACCCTAACCCTAATTCTCACACTACTTCCATTTCCGAGTGAAGCAAGCCTACAATACAGCCATGCCATGTGTGAGATGAGGCTCCGTCTGAGTCCTCCATGTAGATCTTGTCCCAGGGCCCAGGGAATGATGTTGTGCTTTCGTGATGACTCCGACCACACCCCTCTCACCGTAGATTAACCAGGTCCTGTGCCCTTAAACTGACCGATAAATCTAAGCCCTACCACCAACC
This sequence comes from Eulemur rufifrons, assembly GCF_041146395.1. Taxonomy (NCBI): domain Eukaryota; kingdom Metazoa; phylum Chordata; class Mammalia; order Primates; family Lemuridae; genus Eulemur; species Eulemur rufifrons. The sequence continues at coordinate 193,639,191 of NC_090989.1, forward strand.
CTAACCCCTGACCCTGAACCTAAGCCCCGAGCCTAAAGCCCAACACTAACTCTAAACCCTTACCCTAAACCAAATCCTTAACCCTAATGCTAACCCCTAAACGTAACCCTAACCGTGGACAGTAAACCTAACCCTAACCTCTAACACAAACCCTAACACATAACTCGAACCCTAAAACTAACCCTAACCCTTAACCCTAAACCTAAACCCTAACCCTAACTCTTAACCTTAACCCTAACCGTTAACTCTCACGCTAACCTTTAATCCTAACCCTAATCCTAATCTTCAACCGTAAACCTAACACTTAACCCTAACCCTGTACCTAACCCTAACCCTATACCAAACCCTAACCCCTCATCATAACCCTAACCGTAAACCTCAACCCTAAACCGAACTGTAACCGTTAAACCTAAGAGTAACCTTTAACCCTAACCCTAATCCCTAACCCTAAGCCCTCACCCTAACACTAAACTTCATCCTTAACCCTAACCATAATCCTAACCCTAAATCTAATTCTCAGACTTCGTGCTTTCTTAGAGTTTAGAAAGCCTGCAATCCTCCCATGCCATGAGTGAAAGGAGGCTCTACCACTGTGTCCTGCATCAAACCCATGGGCCCATACCCAGAGTACGATACAGTGGGATCCTGGTGACAATCCCAGTCCCCTAACCTCCCCCCACCCCCGCCTAAGGCAGACAGGGCCCGTGCGCTAAGCATAAACAATACCTGTAACAGATATCCCTCATCGTGAACATAACACCTAACCCTGTTCCTATTTCTCCCCTTAACAGGTAAACCTCACCGTGAGCCTAACTTTAACCTCTTATCCTAACGTTAGTGCCTAACCCATTCCTTGAGAACAACCCCTATCCCATAATTCTAACCCTATCTCCTAGTCGTCACTGTAACACCTAATCCCTAACCCTAATTCTAAACCGCTAACTCTAACCGGAACCCTGCCTACAACCCTAACACTGACAGTAACCCTTACTTCTAACCCCAACGCTATGCCTAACAAAAACCCTTAACCCTTCACCCTAACCCCTAAGCCTTACCCTAACCCTTAACCCTAATCCTAATCCTATCCATTCAACCTAACCCTAGCTCATAAAGCTAACCCTAAACCTTACCCTCACGACTAGACCTAACCCTGACACTAACCTAACACCTAACCCTAACCATAACCCCTAGAGCTAACCCTAACCCTGAACCCTAAACCTAACCCTAACATTGAACCCTCACTATATCCCCAACCTCTAAGCCTAATCCTAACCGTTAACCCTCACCCTAACACTTAAACTGGACCATAACACTAAACATTAACCCTAACACTAAACTTTAACCCTAAACCTGAGCCCAACCCTTAACCCTAATCCTATTCTTTTACCCTAAACCTAACTCCTAAACCTAACCCTAACACTAACCCCAATCCTAATTCTAACCATACCCCTTCATAAAACACTAACTCCTAACCCTAACACTTACCAAAAACCCTAATCGCTAATCCCTAACACTAACGCTTAACCTTTACCGTAACCGTTAACCCTCACCCTAACCCTTAACGCTGACCCTAACCTTAACCTTAACCTTTAATCTAAGCCTGACCCTTAACCCTAACAGTAAGGAAAACCCTCACGCCAACCTTATCCCTTATCCCTAACCCTAACACTACAGCTAAAAATAACACTAACCTTTGATCCTTAAACCCAACCGCTAACACTTACTTTAACCCCAAACCCTAACCCTAATCCTAAGCATTAAACCTAACCTTATCCCTTAACCCTTACTCTAACGCCTAGATCTAACCCTAAAATCTAACCTAACACCTAATCCTAACCTTAAGCCCTAATGCTAACTCTAACCCTGAACCCTAAACCTACCCGTAAACCCTTAACACTAACCCTATCCATAAACCTTAACCCTGACCCTAACGATTACCCGCACCCAAACATTTAACCCTGACCCTAACCCTAATCCTTAACGATAAACTTAACACTAAACCCCAACCCTAAGCCCAACACTTAACCCTAATCCTAACCCTTGACCCTAAGCCTAACCCTAACCCCTAACCCTAAACCTAAGCCTAACCCCAACCTGAACCCTTAATCTTGACCCTTACCCTTAACCCTCACACTAACCCTACTCCTAATCTTTAACCATGAAGCTAACACTGAAGCCTACCCCTGTGCCAAAGGCTAAAACCAAACCTTAACCCTAACCCTGAGACTTAACCGTAAACCTAACTGTAACTGTTAAACCTAACACTAACCTTTAACCCCAACCCCTAACCCAAGACCCCACCCTGACACTAATGATCCCTAAACATTACCAGAATCCTACCCCTAAATCTAATTTTCAGAGTTCTTGCTTTCTCAGAGTTTAGAAAGCCTACAATCCTCCCATGCCATGAGTAAAAGGGGGCTCTGCCACTGTGTCCTGCATGAAACCCAGGAGCCCATACCCAGCGTATGATAGAGTGGGTTCCCGGGGACAATCCCATCCCCCTAACCCCCGCCCCCCGCCCAGTGCAGACAGGGCCCGTACGCTAAGTATAAACACTACCCCTAACAGATAACCCTCACCCTGAACATAACACCTAACCCTGATCCTATTGCTCACCTTAAAACATAAACCTCCCCGTAACCCTAACTTAGCCCCTTAACTTAACGTGAATGCATAACACCTTGAGAAGAAGCCCTATCCCGTAATTCTAATCCTAAACCATAGTCATAACCGTAACACCTCATCCCTAATTCTAAAACGTCAAACCTAACCTTCACCCTACCAGCAACCCTAACCCTAACCTTAACCCCTAACCCTAAGCCCTCACCCTAACCACTAACCTTCATCCCTAAACCGTGCCGTAATCCTAACCCGAAATCTAATTCTCAGACTTCTTGCTTTCTCAGAGTTTTGAAAGCCTACAATCCTACTAAGCCATGCATGAAAGCCGGCTCTGCCACAGTGTCCTGCATGAAACCCAGAGGCCCATACACTGCGTGCGATAGAGTGGGTTCCCAGCGACCATCACAGACCCCTAACTTCGCCTCCTAGTGCATACAGGGCCCGTGCCCTAAGGATAAACCCTACCCCTCACCCATAACCCTAACCCAGAACATAACACCTAACCCTGATCCTACTGCTCACCTTAACAGGTAAAGCTCACCGTAACCCTAACTTTAACCCCTTATCTTAACGTTAATGCATGACACCCTGAGAACAAGACCTATACCGTAAATCTAACGCTAACTCCTAGCCATAACCATAACACCTAATCCCTAATTCTGAAACGCTAACCCTGACCTTAACCCTACCAACAACACTAACACTAACCCTAACCCCTTACGCTAACCCTATGCCTAAAAATAACCCTAACCTTTGATCCTGAGTCATTACCCATAATCTTAACCCTAACCCTCAACCCTAATCCCAATCCTTAACCATTAAACTTAACCCTAACTCTTAACCCTAACCCTGACCTTTACCCTAATGCCTAGAGATCTAACCGCAACACTGACCTACAGTTACACTAACCCTACCCTCTAATGCTAACCTTAAACCTGAACCATAAACCTAACCCTTAACCCTAACCCTATCCCTAACCCCCTTACCCTAACTCTAACAGTTAACCCTCACCCTAACCCTCAACCTTGACCCTAACCTTAAACCTTAATCCTAACCATTCGTTTCATGAGCCTCTGCCTTTGTCCTGCGTGACAGTTGAAGCCCAACACCCAGGGTAAGATGAAGTGGGGACGCAGCCTTGCTCCACACCCACAGTGCCCCGTACATTAGACGGGGCCCGTGCCCTAACACACACCGTTAAACGTAAGCCCTAACCCTATCACTAAACCAAACCCTTCGTAAGCCCTGAATCTAACTCCTAACAGTAACCCTAATCCCTGACCCTTACTCTTGCCTCTCACCCTAAACCTAAACCCAACCACTAAACATAATCCTAATCTCTAACCCTAACAGTAATCCTAACCCTAATTCTAACCTAAAACCCTAACCCCTAAATCTAATCCTAGTCCCTAACACCTAACCTTACCCTAAACCGAATTCCAATTCTCAGAGTTCTTCAATTCAAAAACTTAAAAAAGCCTACAATCCACCAATGCCGTGTCTGAGATGAGCGTCCGCCCCTATGTCCTGCATGACAGGCAGGCGCCAATGCCCAGGGTACTATGGAGTGGAGTCCTGGGGTCTGTAGGCTTGCTAAACTCCAGTTTGGAAGAATTGCTATAGTCATATATAGGGATGCTTACATTTACTTATAGAAAGCAACTATTGATGTGTGATTTGTAGGCTTGCCTTACTCTAGTTTGGATGAAGAAGCTGAATCATATATAGGAATATTAGCTTTGAGTTAGAGGAAGCATCTATGGGGGGTGCTTTTTTGGCTTGTTAAACTCTGGTTTGGAAGAAGTTCGAGAGTCTTATATAGGAACGATATCATTCATTCAGAGAAAGCAATTATAGGGAGTTGGTTTGTAGGCTTGCTAAGCTCTAGTTTGGAGGAAGGCGAGAGTCATATATAGAACGCTTACGTTCACATAAAGCGTCTACGGGGGGACGGATTCTAGGCTTCCTAAACTCTAGCTTGGAAAAAGAGGACAGTTATGTATAGGAACTCTCGGCGGGGGATTTGTAGCATTGCTAAAATCTTAGATTGGAAAAGTTGCGAGAGTCATACATAGGAATGTTAACATTCACTCAATGAAAGCAACTATAAGGGGTGCTTTCCAGGCTGGCTACACTCTAATTTGGAAAAAGTGCGACAGTCATATATAGGAAGGCTTATATTCACTGAGACAAAGCAATTATGTGTAGGTGTATAGTAGGCATGCTAACTCTAGTTTGGAAAATTTCGAGAGCCATGTATAGGAAAGCATACAGTAACTTAGAGAAAGCAACGAACAGGGGTGCAGTGTAGGCTTTCTAAACTCTAGTTTGGAGGAAGTGCCATAGTCATATATAGGAACGCTTAAATTCGTTCAGAGAAAACAGCTGTCGGGGATTGGTTTGTAGACTTATTCAACTCTAGTTTGGAAGAAGAGCGAGAGACATATATAGGAATGTTTACATTGACTCAAAGAAAGCAACTATGGGGGAGTGTTATTTTGGCATGCCAGATGTTAGTTAAGAAGAGGTACAAGACTCATATATAGGAACGCTTACATTCACACAGCGAGAGCAACTACGGAGTAGTGTCAGGTAGACATGTTAAAGTCTAGCTTGGGAGAAGTTCCAGAGTCCTATATAGGAAAGGTAACAGCCACTTTGAAAAAGCAAGTCTTGGCGGGTGGTTTGTAGGCCTGCAAAACCCTGTTTTGGTGGAAGTGTGAGAGTCATATATGAGAACGCTTACATTCACTCAGAGAAAGCAACGATGGGGTTGTTTGTAGGCTTACTAAACTCCAGTTTGGAAGAAGCACGAGAATCACATATAGGAGCACATACATTTTGACGCACTGAAAGTAACTATGGGGTGGTGTTTTATAGGCATGCTAAACTCTAGTTTGGACGAAGTTTGAGAATCACATATAAGAAAGCTTAGAGTCACTTAGAGAAAGCAAATCTCTGGGTGTGGAATGTAGGCCTGCTAAACTCTATTTTGGTTTAAGAGTGAGAGTCATATATGGGAAGGCTTACATTCCCTCAGAGAAAGCAACGACGGCGTGGTGGTTTGTAGGCATACTAAACTCTAGTTTGGAAGAAGTAGGAGAATGATATATGGGAATGCTTACATTCACGTAGAGAAAGCAATTATGGGGTGGCGTTTTTGTAGCCATGCTAATCTCTAGTTTGGAAGAAGTTAAGGAGTAATATATAGGAAAGGGTACAGTCATAGAAACCAACTCTCGGGGGATGTTTTGTACACCTGCAAAACTCCAGTTTGGAAGTGGGAGAGAGTCATATTGGGGACCGCGTGCATTCACTCAGAGAAATCAACGATGGGATTGTGATTTGTAGGCATAGTCAACTCTAGTTTGGAAGAAGTACGAGAATCGTATATAGGAACGCTTACCTTCACGCAGAGAAAGCAACTATGGAGTGATGTTTGTATGCCTACTAAAATATAGTTTGGAGGAAGTTCGAGAGCCATATCTGGGAAGCTTACAGTCACTTAGAGAAAGCAACCCTCGGGGCTGTTTCGTAGGCCTGCTAAACCCTATTTTCAATGAAGTGTTAGAATAATATATGGGAACTCAGTGAAAGCAACGTTGTGGTTGTGGTTCCTAGAAGAAGCAAGAGAATCACATGTAGAACCGCTTACATTCCGGCACCGAATGCAACTATGGGGTGGTGTTTTGTAGGCTTGCAAAACTCTAGTTTGGACGAAGTTTGAGAGTCATATATAGGAAAGTTTACAGTCACGTAGAGAAAGCAACTCTCTGGGTGTGGAATGTAGAGTTATTTTGGTTGAAATAGTTATTTTGGTTGAAGTGTGAGAGTCATATATGGGAACGCTTACATTCACTCAGAGAAAACAACGTTTGGGTGGTGGTTTGTAGGGCATACTAAACTGTAGTTTGGAAGAAGTACGAGAGTCCTATATAGGAACACTTACATTCACACAGAGAAAGCACTTATGGCGTCAGGTTTTGTAGGCATGCTAAACTGCAGTTTGGAAGAAGTTGGAGAACCTTATACAGGAAAGATTACCGTCACCTAGGGAAAGCAACTCTCGGGAGATTTTTTTTGTACACATGCTAAACTCTAATTTGGATGAAGTGTGAGAGTCAAACATGGGACCGCTTACATTCCCTCAGAGAAACAACACTGGGGTGGTTTTTGTAGGCATACTAAATAGTTTGGAAGAAGTACGAGAATGATATTTGGGAAGGCTTACTTTCACACAGAGAAAGCAACTACGGGGTGGTGTTTTGTAAGCATGCTATAGTTTGGAAGAAGTTCCAAACCTGAACAGTCATTTAGAGAAAGCAACTCTTGGTGGGTGATTTTTAGGTCTGCTAAATTGTATTTTGAAAGAAGTACCAGAGTCATATATACTAATGCTTACATTCATGCAAAGAAAAAACCATGGGGTGATGTTTTGTGGGCATGTTAACCTGTAGTTTGGAAGAAGTTGGAGAGTCTTATTTAGGAAAGCTTACAGTCACCTAGAGAAAGCAACTCTCGGGAGAGCCTTTCTTGGCCTGCTAAACTCTACTTTGCATCAATTGTGAGAGTCAAACATGGGAATGCTTTCATTCATTCAGAGAACGCAACGTTTGGGTGGTGGTTTGTAGGCATTCTAAACTGTATTTTGGAGGAAGTACGAGAGTCATGTATATGAACGCTTACATTCATGCAGAGAAAGCAACTGTGGGGTGGTTTCTAGGCATGCTAAACTCTAGTTTGGTCGAAGTTTGACAATCACATATAAGAAAGCTTAGAGTCGCTTAAAGCAAATCTCTGGGTGTGGAATGTAGGTGTGCCAAACTCTATTTTGGTTTCAGAGTGAGAGTCATATATGGGAAGGCTTACATTCACTCAGAGAAAGCAACGATGGTGTGGTCGTTTGTAGGCGTACTGAACTCTAGTTTGGAAGAAGTAGGAGAATGATATATGGGAACGCTTACATTCATGCAGAGAAAGCAATTATGGGGTGGCTTTTTTGTAGCCATGCAAATCTCTATTTTGCAAGAAGTTAAAGAGTAATATATAGGAAAGCGTACCGTCATTTATAGAAACCAACTTTCGGGGGATGATTTGTAGGCCTGCAAAACTCTACTTTGGAAGAAGGGGGAGAGTCATATGGGGGACTGGGTATATTCACTCGGAGAAATCAACGATGGGGTTGTGGTTTGTAGGCATACTAAACTCTAGTTTGGAAGAAGTACGAGAATCATTTATAGGAACGCTTACATTCATGCAGAGAAAGCAACTATGGAGTGATGTTTGTATGCCTACTAAATGATAGATTGGAGGATGTTCGAGAGTCATATCTGGAAAGCTTACAGTCATTTAGAGAAAGCAACTCTCTGGGGGTGTTTCGTAGGCCTGCTAAACTCTATTTTCAATGAAGTGTTCGAATCATATACAGGAACGCTTACATTCACTCAGAGAAAGCAACGTTGGGGTGGCCGTTTTTGAGCATATTAAACTCTACTTTGGAAGAGGTACGAGAGACATACATAGGAACGCTTACATTAACACAGAGAAAGCAAATACGGGGTGCTGTAGTGCAGGCATGCTAAACTATAGATTGGAAGAAGTTCGAAAGCTGACAGTCACTTAGAGAAAGCAACTCTTGGCGGGTGATTTTTAGGTCTGCTAAATTGTATTTTGAAAGACGTACAAGAGTCATATATACAAACGCTTACATTTATGCAGAGAAAGAAACTATGGGGTGATGTGTTGTTGGCATGCTAAACTGCAGTTTGAAAGGACTTCCAGAGTGTTATATAGGATAGCTACAGTCACCTAGAGAAAACAACACTCGGGACAGCTTTGCAAGCCTCTAAACACTAATTAGCAGCAATTGTGAGAGTCAAATGTGGGAAAGCTTACATTCACGGAGAGAACACAACGTTTGGGTGGTGGTTTGTAGGCATAATAACTGTAGGTCGGAAGAAGTAGGAGAGTCATATATATGAACAGTTACATTCACGCAGAGAAAGAAACTGTTGGGTGGTGTATGTACGCATGTTAATCTATACTTTGGAGGAAGTTTGAGAGTCATATCTGGGGAAAATTACAGTCACATAGCTAAATCAACCATCGGGGACTGGTTTGTAGGTCTGCTAAATTCTATTTTGGAAAAAGTGATTCATATAAGGGAATGCTTATGTTCACTCAGAGAAAGCAACGATGCGGTGGTGTATTGTTGGCATGCTAAACTTTAGTTTGGAAGAAGTTCGAGAGTTTTACATAGGAAAGCTTACATTCACCTAGAGAAAGCAACTCTCAGGATGTGGTTTATAGGCCTGGTGAACTCTAATTTGGATCAAGTGTGAGAGTCATACATACGAGTTCCAAAATACAGTTTAGTATGCCTACAAACCACCAGCCTAACATTGCTTTCTCTGAGTGGATATAGGCCTTCCCTTATATGAATCTCGGACTGCTTTCAAAATGCAATTTGCCGGACCTACAAAACACCGCCCGAGAGTTGCTTTCTCTCACTATAAGCTTTCCTATATATGACTTTGGGACATAGTTTAGCATGCCAACAAAAGGCCACCCCATAGTTTGCGTGAATGTAAGCATTCCTATGCATCACGCTCGTACTTCTTCCAAAGTATAGTACACCTACCAACCACCTCCCCAACGTTGCTTTTTCTGAGTGAATGTAAGCATTCTTTTATTCTCGTACTTCCTCCAAACTCCAGTTTAGTGTGACTAAAAATCACCACCGCAACCTTGCTTTCTCTGAGTGAATGTTAGCGTTCCCATTTATGATTCACACTTCATCCAAAATAGAATTTAGCAGAACTACAAACCGGCCCCCAAGGGTTGCTTTCTCTGTGAGACTGTAAGCTTTCCTATTACTCTTAACTTCTTCGCAACTAGAGATTTGCATGCCTACAAAACACCACCCCATAGTTGCCCTCTCTGCGTGAATGTAAGCACTCATATATATGACTCTGCTACTTCTTCCAAAATACAGTTTAGTATGCTTACAAACAACCAACCAAACGTTGCGTTCTCTGAGAGAATGTTAGCGTTCCCAAGTATGACTGTTCCAAATGATGCAAAGTAGAGTTTAGCAGGCTTACAAACTATCTCTCGAAAGTTGCTTCCTCTGGGGGACTGTAAGCTTTCCTATAAAAGACTGTCGAACTTCTTCGAAACTACATTTCAGCACGCCAACAAAACATCACCACATAGTTTCTTTCTCAGCATAAATATAAGCGATTTTATATATGACTCTTGTACTTCTATCAAAATACAATTTAGCAGACCTCAAAATCAACCACCAAGAGTTGCTTTCTCTAAGTCACTGTCAGCTTTCGAACTTCTTCCAAATTATATTTTATCATGCCTACAAAACACCACCCCATAGTTGCTTTCTCTGCGTCCATATAATCGTTCATATATATGACTCTCGTACTTCTTCCAAACTGGAGTTAGTATACCTACAAACCGGCACCCAAATTTACCTTTCTCTGAGTGAATGAAGCGTATCCATGTATGCCTCTTTCACTTCATCCAAATTAGAGTTTAGCGGCCCACAAACCACCTCCTGTGAGTTGCTTTCTCTAGGTGACTGTAAACTTTCCTATATAAGACTCTCGAACTTCTTCCAAACTACAGTTTAGCATGCCAACAATACAGCGCCCCATCGTTGATTTCTCTGAGTGAACATAAGCGTTCCCATATATGACTCTCACTCTTCTTCCAAAATAGAATTTAGCAGACCTACACAACACCCGATGGTTCCAATTCTCTAGGTGACTTTAATTTTTCCCACATATGACTCTCGAACTTCCTCCAAACTAGATTATGATGATTACATAGGCCACCCCACAGTTGCTTTCTCTGCGTGAATGTAACCGTTCATATATGACTCTCCTACTTCTTTTGAACTACAGCATTTATTCCTACAAACCATCACGACAACGTTCTTTCTGTGAGTGAATGCAAGCGTTCTCACACTTCATCCAAATTACAGTTTAGCAGACCTACCAACAAACTACAGAGATTTGTTTTTCTCTGTGTCACTGTAATCTTTCCTATGTAAGGCTCTCGAACTTCTTCCAAACCACAGTTTAGCATGCCAACAAAATACGATCACAGAGTTGCTTTCTCTGCGTGAATGTAAGCATTCGTATATATGACTCTCCTACTTCCTCCAAAATACAGTTTAGAATGCTTACAAACCACCACCCAAACGTTGCGTTCTCTGAGTCAATGTAAGCGTTCCCATGTTTGACTCTCACAATTGATGCAATCTAGAATTTAGCATGCTTAGAAACAATCTCCCGAGAGTTGCTTTCTCTGGGTGACTGTAAACTTTCCTATGTAAGACTCGCGAACTTCTTCCAAACTACAGTTTAGCATGCCAACAAAACACCGCCCCATAGTTGATTTCTCTTCGTGATCATAAGCGTTCCCATATATGACTCTCATTCTTCTCTCAAAATAGAATTTAGCAGATCTACAAAATGGCCCCCGATGGTTGCTTTCTCTAAGTGACTGTAATTTTCCCCAGATATGACTCTCGAAATTCCTCCAAACTACAGATTAGCATGCATACATACGCCACCCAACAGTTGCTTTCTCTGCGTGAATGTAACCGTTCATATATGACTCTCCTACTTCTTCCGAACTACAGTTATTATGCCTACAAACCACCACCCAAACGTTGTGTTCTCTCCGTGAATGTAAGCGTTCCCATGTTTGACTCTCACAATCGCTGCTTGTTAGTGTTTAGCAGGCTTGCAAAGCTCTCCTGAGTGTTGCTTTCTCTAGGTGACTGTAAGCTATCCTACATAACACTCTCGAACTTCTTCCAAACTGCAGTTTAGCATCCCCACAACACATCACCCCATAGTTTCTTTCTACGCATGAATGTAAGCGTTTGTATATAAGACTCTGACACGTCTTTCAAAATACAATTTAGCAGACTTAAAAAATCACCCGCCAAGAGTTGCTTTCTCTAAGTGACGGTCAGCTTTTGAACTTCTTCCAATCTATAGTTTAGCATGCCTGCACTACAGCACCCCGTATTTGCTTTCTCTGTGTTAATGTAAGCGTTCGTATTTATGTCTCTTGTACCTCTTCCAAAGTAGAGTTTAGTATGCTCACAAACGGCCACCCCAACGTTGCTTTCTCTGAGTGAATGTAACCGTTCCTGTATATGATTTTAACACTTCTTTGAAAATAGAGTTTAGCAGGCCTACGAACCACCCCCCGAGAGTTTCTTTCTCTAAATGACTGTAAGCTTTCCAGATATGACTCTCGAACATCCTCCAAACTATAGTTTAGTAGGCATACACACATCACTCCATAGCTGGTTTGTCTGCGTGAATGTAACCGTTCATATATATGACTTTCCTACTTCTTCCGAACTACAATTAAGGCCACAAACTGCAACCCAAACCTTGCGTTCTGAGTGGATGTAAACCTTCCCATACTTGACTTTAAGAGTTGGTGCAAATTATCAGGCTTAGAAACCATCTCCCAACAGTTGCTCTCTCTAGGTGACTGTAAGCTTTGCTATATAAGATTCTAAACTTCCTCCAAACTATAGTTTAGTAGGCATACAAACCTCACTCCATAATTGCTTTCTCTGCATGAATGTAAGCGTTCCTATATATGATTCTCGTACTTTCTCCAAACTAGAGTTTAGTATGCCTACAAAACACAACCCCATCCTCGATTTCTCTGAGTCAATGTACGTGGTCCCCAATATGACTCTCCCACTTCTTCCAAAGTAGAGTTTTGCAGGCCTACCCTTCATCCCCCGAAAGTTGGTTTCTATAAATGAGTGTACGCTTTCCTATATAACTTCTTCCAAACTAGAGATTAGCATGGGTACAAAAAAGCCACCCCATAATTGCTTTCTCTGCATGAATGTAAGCGTTCCCATATATCATTTTCCTACTTCTTCCAAACTAGAGTTTAGTATGCCTACAAACCACCACACCATCGTTGCTTTCTCTGAGTGAATGTAAGCCTTTCCATATATGACTCTCAATCTAAACCAAAATAGAGTTTAGCACGCCTACATTCCACACCCAGAGATTTGCTTTCTCTAAGTGACTCTAAGCTTTCTTATATGTGATTCTCAAACTTCGTCCAAACTAGAGTTTAGCACGCCTAGAAAACACCACCCCACAGTTCCTTTCTCTGCATGAATGTAAGCGTTTGAATATATGACTCTGGTACTTCTTTCAAAATACAATTTAGCAGACCTAAAAATCCACCGCCAAGAGTTGCTTTCTCTAAGTGACTGTCTGCTTTCGAACTTCTTCCAAACTATATTTTAGCAGGCCTACAAAACACCACCCCATAGTTGCTTTCTCTGCGTCCATATAAGCGTTCATATATATGACTCTAGTACTTCTTCCAAACTGGAGTTAGTATACCTACAAACCGGCACCCCAATTTACCTTTCTCTGAGTGAATGAAGCGTATCCATGTATGCCTCTTTCACTTCATCCAAATTAGAGTTTAGCGGCTTACAAACCACCTCCTGTGAGTTGCTTTCTCTAGGTGACTGTAAACTTTCCTATATAAGACTCTCGAACTTCTTCCAAACTACAGTTTAGCATGCCAACAATACAGCGCCCCATCGTTGATTTCTCTGAGTCAACATAAGCGTTCCCATATATGACTCTCACTCTTTTTCCAAAATAGAATTTAGCAGACCTACACACCAGCCCCCGATTGTTCCTTTCTCTAAATGACTCTAATTTTCCCCAGATATGACTCTCGAACTTCCTCCAAACTACAGATTATGATGATTACATAGGCCACCCCACAGTTGCTTTCTCTGCGTGAATGTAACCGTTCATATATGACTCTCCTACTTCTTCGAACTACAGTTGTTATTCCTACAAACCACCACGACAAAGTTCTTTCTCTGAGTGAATGCAAGCGTTCTCACACATCATCCAAATTACAGTTTAGTAGACCTACCAACAAACTACAGAGAGTTGTTTTCTCTGTGTCACTGTAATCTTTCCTATATAAGGCTCTCGAACTTCTTCCAAACCACAGTTTAGCATGCCAAGAAAATACGACCACAGAGTTGCTTTCTCTGCGTGAATGTAAGCATTCGTATATATGACTCTCCTACTTCCTCCAAAATACAGTTTAGAATGCTTACAAACCACCACCCAAACGTTGCGTTCTCTGAGTGAATGTAAGCGTTCCCATGTTTGACTCTCACAATTGATGCAAATTAGAGTTTAGCACGCTTAGAAACAATCTGCCGAGAGTTACTTTCTCTAGGTGACTGTAAGCTTTCTTATATAAGACTCGCGAACTTCTTCCAAACTACACTTTAGCATCCCAACGAAACACTGCCCCATCGTTGATTTCTCTGAGTGAACATAAGCGTTCCCACATATGAATTTCACTCTTCTTCCAAAATAGAATTTAGCAGATCTACAAAACGGCCCCCGATTGTTGCTTTCTCTAAGTGACTGCAATTTTCCCCAGATATGACTCTCGAACTTCCTCCAAAGTATAGATTAACATGCGTACATACACCACCCAACAGTTTCTTTCTCTGCGTGAATGTAACTGTTCATATATATGACTCTCCTACTTCTTCCGAACTACAGTTATTATGCCTACAAACCACCACCCAAACGTTGTGTTCTCTCCGTGAATGTAAGCGTTCCCATGTTTGACTCTCACAATTGCTGCTAATTAGTGTTTGGAGGCTTGTAAAGCTGTCCCGAGTGTTGCTTTCTCTAGGTGACTGTAAGCTATCCTATATAACACTCTCGAACTCCTTCCAAACTGCAGTTTAGCATGCCAACAACACATCACCCCATAGTTTCTTTCTCTGCATGAATGTAAGCGTTTGTATATGACTCTAGTACGTCTTTCAAAATACAATTTAGCAGACCTAAAAATCACCCGCCAAGAGTTGCTTTCTCTAAGTGACTGTCAGCTTTCGAACATCTTCCAATCTATAGTTTAGCATGCCTGCATTACAGCACCCCGTATTTGCTTTCTCTGTGTTAATGTAAGCGTTTGTATTTATGTCTCTTGTACCTCTTCCAAAGTAGAGTTTAGTATGCTCAAAAACGGCCACCCCAACGTTGCTTTCTCTGAGTGAATGTAAGCGTTCCTGTATATGATTCGAACACTTCATTGAAAATAGAGTTTAGCAGGCCTACGAACCATCCCCAGAGAGTTGCTTTCTCTAAATGACTGTAAGCTTTCCAGATATGACTCTCGAACATCCTCCAAACTATCGTTTAGTAGGCATACAAACATCACTCCATAGTTGCTTTCTCTGCATGAATGTAAGCGTTCCTATATATGATTCTCGTACTTCTTCCAAACTAGAGTTTAGTATGCCTACAAACCACAACCCCATCGTTGATTTCTCCGAGTGAATGTACCCAGTCCCCCATATGACTCTCCCCCTTCTTCCAAAGTAGAGTTTTGCAGGCCTACAAACCATCCCTCGAAAGTTGGTTTCTATAAATGACGGTACGCTTTCCTATATATTACTCTTTAACTTCTTGCAAAATAGAGATTTGCATGGCTACAAAAAAGCCACCCCATAATTGCTTTCTCTGCATGAATGTAAGCGTTCCCATATATCATTCTCCTACTTCTTCCAAACTAGAGTTCAGTATGCCTACAAACCACCACACCATCGTTGATTTCTCTGAGTGAATGTAAGCCTTCCCATATATGACTCTCACTCCGAAACCAAAATAGAGTTTAGCACGCCTACATTCCACACCCAGAGATTTGCTTTAAGCGACTCTAAGCTTTCTTATATGTGATTCTCAAACTTCGTCCAAACTAGAGTTTAGCATGCCTAGAAAACACCACCCCAGAGTTGCTTTCTCTGCATGAATGTAAGCGTTTGAATATATGACTCTGGTATTTCTTTCAAAATACAATTCAGCAGACCGAAAAATGAACCGCCGGGAGTTGCTTTCTCTATGTGAATGTCTGCTTTCAAACTTCTTCCAAACTATATTTTAGCAGGCCTACAAAACACCACCCCATAGTTGCTTTCTCTGCGTCCATATAAGCGTTCATATATATGACTCTAGTACTTCTTCCAAACTGGAGTTAGTATACCTACAAACCGGCACCCCAATTTACCTTTCTCTGAGTGAATGAAGCGTATCCATGTATGCCTCTTTCACTTCATCCAAATTAGAGTTTAGCGGCTTACAAACCACCTCCTGTGAGTTGCTTTCTCTAGGTGACTGTAAACTTTCCTATATAAGACTCTCGAACTTCTTCCAAACTACAGTTTAGCATGCCAACAATACAGCGTCCCATCGTTGATTTCTCTGAGTCAACATAAGCGTTCCCATATATGACTCTCACTCTTCTTCCAAAATAGAATTTAGCAGACCTACACACCAGCCCCCGATTGTTCCTTTCTCTATGTGACTCTAATTTTCCCCAGATATGACTCTCGAACTTCCTCCAAACTACAGATTATGATGATTACATACGCCACCCCACAGTTGCTTTCTCTGCGTGAATGTAACCGTTCATATATGACTCTCCTACTTCTTCGAACTACAGTTGTTATTCTTACAAACCACCACGACAAAGTTCTTTCTCTGAGTGAATGCAAGCGTTCTCACACTTCATCCAAATCACAGTTTAGCAGACCTACCAAGAAACTACAGAGAGTTGTTTTCTCTGTGTCACTGTAATCTTTCCTATATAAGGCTCTCGAACTTCTTCCAAACCACAGTTTAGCATGCCAACAAAATACGACCACAGAGTTGCTTTCTCTGCGTGAATGTAAGCATTCGTATATATGACTCTCCTACTTCCTCCAAAATACAGTTTAGAATGCTTAAAAACCAGCCACCCAAACGTTGCGTTCTCTGAGTGAATGTAAGCGTTCCCATGTTTGACTCTCACAATTGCTGCTAATTAGTGTTTAGAGGCTTGTAAAGCTGTCCCGAGTGTTGCTTTCTCTAGGTGACTGTAAGCTATCCTATATAACACTCTCGAACACCTTCCAAACTGCAGTTTAGCATCCCCACAACACATCACCCCATAGTTTCTTTCTCTGCATGAATGTAAGCGTTTGTATATGACTCTGGTACGTCTTTCAAAATACAATTTAGCAGACCTAAAAATCACCCGCCAAGAGTTGCTTTCTCTAAGTGACTGTCAGCTTTCGAACTTCTTCTAATCTATAGTTTAGCATGCCTGCATTACAGCACCCCGTATTTGCTTTCTCTGTGTTAATGTAAGCGTTAGTATTTGTCTCTCGTACCTCTTCCAAAGTAGAGTTTAGTATGCTCAAAAACGGCCACCCCAACGTTGCTTTCTCTGAGTGAATGTAAGCGTTCCTGTATATGATTCGAACACTTCATTGAAAATAGAGTTTAGCAGGCCTACGAACCACCCCCAGAGAGTTGCTTTCTCTAAATGACCGTAAGCTTTCCAGATATGACCCTCGAACATCCTCCAAACTATCGTTTAGTAGGCATACAAACATCACTCCATAGTTGCTTTCTCTGCATGAATGTAAGCGTTCCTATATATGATTCTCGTATTTCTTCCAAACTAGAGTTTAGTATGCCTACAAACCACAACCCCATCGTTGATTTCTCCGAGTGAATGTACCCAGTCCCCTATATGACTCTCCCCCTTCTTCCAAAGTAGAGTTTTGCAGGCCTACCGTCCATCCACCGAAAGTTGGTTTCTATAAATGAGTGTACGCTTTCCTATATAACTTCTTCTAAACTAGAGGTTAGCGTGGGTACAAAAAAAACCACCCATAATTGCTTTCTCTGCATGAATGTAAGCGTTCCCATATATCATTCTCCTACATCTTCCAAACTAGAGTTCAGTATGCCTACAAACCACCACACCATCGTTGCTTTCTCTAAGCGAATGTAAGCCTTCCCATATATGACTCTCACTCTGAAACCAAAATAGAGTTTAGCACGCCTACATTCCACACCTAGATATTTGCTTTAAGCGACTAAGCTTTCTTATATGTGATTCTCAAACTTCGTCCAAACTAGAGTTTAGCATGCCTAGAAAACACCACCCCAGAGTTGCTTTCTCTGCATGAATGTAAGCGTTTGTATATATGACTCTGGTACTTCTTTCAAAATACAATTTAGCACACCGAAAAATCAACCGCCGAGAGTGGCTTTCTCTAAGTGACTGTCTGTTTTTGAACTTCTTCCAAATTATATTTTAGCATGCCTACAAAACACCACCCCATAGTTGCTTTCTCGGCATCAATATAAGCGTTCATATATATGCCTCTCTCACTTCATCTAAATTAGAGTTTAGCAGGCCTACAAACAACACCCCGTGAGTTGCTTTCTCTAGGTGAGTGTAAACTTTCCTATATAAGAATCTCCAACTTCTTTCAAACTACACCATGCCAACAAAACACCACGCAGTGGTTGCTTTCTATGAGTGAACATAAGCGTTCCCATATATAACTCACACTCTGTTTCCAAAATAGAATTTAGCAGATCTACAAACCAACCCAGGATGGTTCCTTTCCCTAAGTGACTGTAATTTTCCCCAGATATGACTCTCGCACTTCCTCCAAACTACAGATTAACATGCATACATCGTCACCCCACAGTTGCGTTCTCTGCGTGAATGTAACGGTTCATATATATGACTCTCCTACTTCTTCCCAACTACAGGTATTATGCCTTCAAACCATCACCATGTTTCTTTCTCTGAGTGAATGAATGCAAGTGTTCTCACATTTCATCCAAGTTAGAGTTTAGCAGGCCTACCAATAAACTTCCAAGAGTTGTTTTCTCTGTGTCACTGTAATCTTTCCTATATAAGACTCTCGAACTTCTTCCAAACCACAGTTTAGCATGCCAACAAAATACGACCCCAGAGTTGCTTTCTCTGCCTGAATGTAAGCATTCATATACGTGACTCTCGTACTTCCTCCAAAATACAGTTTAGAATGCCTACAAACCACCACCCAAACGTTGCGTTCTCTGAATGAATGAAAGCATTCCCATGTTTGACTCTCACAATTGATGCAAAGTAGAGTTTAGCAGGCCAAGAAAGGCTCTCCCGAGAGTTACTTTCTCTAGGTGACTGTAAGCTTTCCTAAATAAGACTCTCCAACTTCTTCCAAACTACAGGTTAACATGCCCACAAAACATCACCCCATGGTTTTTTCTTTGCATGAATGTAAGCATTAGTATATATGACTCTGGTACTTCTTTCAAAATACAATTTAGCAGACCTAAAAATCACCCACCAAGAGTTGCTTTCTCTAAGTGACTGTTCAGGTTTGGAACTTCTTTCAAACTATAGCATGCTAACAAAACACCACCCCGTAGTTGCTTTCTCTGTGTGAATGTAAGCGTTCCCAAATATCATTCTCGTACTTCTTCCAAACTATTTAGTATGCCTACAAAAACCACCCCAGTGTTGTTTCTCTGAGGGAATGTAAGCGGTCCCATGTTTGACTCTCACACTTCATCCAAATTAGAGTTTAGCATGTGTACAAAAAAAATCTCCCGAGAGTTGCTTTCCCTAGGTGACGGTAATCTTTCCTGTATAAGGTTCTCCAACTTCTTCCAAACTGCAGTTTAGCATGCCTACAAAACCTGATGCCATAAGTGCTTTCTCTGTGTGAATGTAAGTGTTCCTATATAGGACTCTCGTACTTCTTCCAAACTACAGTTTAGTATGCCCTACAAACCACCACCCAAACGTTGTTTTCTCTGAGTGAATGTAAGCGTTCCCATATATGACTCTCACACTTCAACCAAAATAACTATTTCAACCAAAATAACTCTACATTCCACACCCAGAGAGTTGCTTTCTCTACGTGACTTTAAACTTTCCTATATATGACTCTCAAACTTCGTCCAAACTAGAGTTTTGCACCCTACAAAACACCACCCCATAGTTGCATTCGGTGCCGGAATGTAAGTGGTTCTACATGTGATTCTCTTGCTTCTTCCAAATTACAGGTTAGTATGCCTAGGAACCACAACCACAACGTTGCTTTCACTGAGTTCCCATATATTATTCTAACACTTCATTGAAAATAGAGTTTAGCAGGCCTACGAAACACCCCCGAGAGTTGCTTTCTCTAAGTGACTGTAAGCTTCCCAGATATGGCTCTCGAACTTCTTCCAAACTATATTTTAGTAGGCATACAAACATCACTCCATAGTTGCTTTCTCTGCGTGAAGGTAAGCTTTCCTATATACGATTCTCGTACTTCTTCCAAACTAGAGTTGACTATGCCTACAAATCACAATCCCATCGTTGATTTCTCTGAGTGAATGCACGCGGTCCCCAATATGACTCTCCCCCTTCTTCCAAACTGGAGGTTTGCAGGTGTACAAAACATCCCCCGAGAGTTGGTTTCTATGACTGTACACTTTCCTATATATTACTCCTTAACTTCTTCCAAACTAGAGATTAGCATGGCTACAAAAACGCCACCCCATAATTGCTTTCTCTACGTGAATGTAAGCGTTCCCATATATCATTCTCCTACTTCTTCCAAACTAGAGTTTAGTATGCCTACAAACCACCACGCCGTCGTTGCTTTCTCTGAGGGAATGTAAGCCTTCCCATATATGACTCTCACTCTTAAACCAAAATAGAGTTTAGCAGGCCTACATTCCACACCCAGAGATTTGCTTTCTCTAAGTGACTCTAAGCTTTCTTATATGTGATTCTCAAACTTCATCCAAACTAGAGTTTAGCATGCCTATAAAACACCACCCCATAGTTACTTTCAGTGCGTCAAAATGTATGTGCTCCTATATATGATTCTCGTGCTTCTTCTAAACTGCAGTTTAGTAAGCCTACAAACAACCCCATCGTTGCTTTCTCTGAGTGAATGTAAGCGTTCTTATATATGATTCTCACACTTCAACCAAAACAAGGTTTTGCAGGCCTACAAACCACCCGCCAAGACTTGCTTTTTCAAAGTGGCTGTTACCTTTCCTTTATAGGACTCTGGAACTTCTCTCAAGCTAGACTTTAATATGTCTACCTGACACTACTCCGTAGTTGCTCTCGCTGTGTGAATGTAAGCGTTCCTATATATGAGTCTTGTACTTCTTCCTAACTAGCATCTGGCATGCCAAAATAACACTCCCCCATAGTTGCTTTCTTTGAGTCAATGTAAACATTCCTATATATGTCTCTCGCACTTCTTCCAAACTAGAGTTGAATAAGTCTACAAACAATTCCCGACAGCTGTTTTCTCTGAATGAATTTAAGCATTCCTATATATGACTATGGCACTTCCTCCAAACTAGAGTTTAGCAAGTCTACACTCCACCCCTGTTCGTTGCTTTCTCTAAGTTACTGTAAGCTTTCTTATACATGGCTCTCGAAATTTTCCAAACTAGAGTTAGCATGCCTACTATACACCTACACATAATTGCTTTGTCTCAGTGAATATAAGCCTTCCTATATATGACTGTCGCACTTTTTCCAAATTAGAGTGTAGCCAGCCTGGAAAGCACCCCTTATAGTTGCTTTCATTGAGTGAATGTTAACATTCCTATGTATGACTCTCGCAACTTTTCCAATCTAAGATTTTAGCAATGCTACAAATCCCCCGCCGAGAGTTCCTATACATAACTGTCCTCTTTTTCCAAGCTAGAGTTTAGGAAGCCTAGAATCCGTCCCCCCGTAGACGCTTTATGTGAACGTAAGCGTTCTATATATGACTCTCGCCTTCCTCCAAACTAGAGCTTAGCAAGCCTACAAACCAACTCCCTATAATTGCTTTCTCTGAATGAATGATATCATTCCTATATAAGACTCTCGAACTTCTTCCAAACCAGAGTTTAACAAGCCAAAAAAGCACCCCCCATAGATGCTTCCTCTAACTCAAAGCTAATATTCCTATATATGATTCAGCTTCTTCATCCAAACTAGAGTAAGGCAAGCCTACAAATCACACACCAATAGTTGCTTTCTATAAGTAAATGTAAGCATCCCTATATATGACTATAGCAATTCTTCCAAACTGGAGTTTAGCAAGCCTACAGACCCCAGGACTCCACTCCATAGTACCCTGGGCATTGGCGCCTGCCTGTCATGCAGGACATAGGGGCGGACGCTCATCTCAGACACGGCATTGGTGGATTGTAGGCTTTTTTAAGTTTTTGAATTGAAAAAGTCTGAGAATTGGAATTCGGTTTAGGGTAAGGTTAAGTGTTAGGGACTAGGATTAGATTTAGGAGTTAGAGTTTTAGGTTAGAATTAGGGTTAGGATTACTGTTAGGGTTAGAGATTAGGATTATGTTTAGTGGTTGGGTTTAGGTTTAGGGTGAGAGGCAAGAGTAAGGGTCAGGGATTAGGGTTACTGTTAGGAGTTAGATTCAGGGCTTACGAAGGGTTTGGTTTAGTGATAGGGTTAGGGCTTACGTTTAACGGTGTGTGTTAGGGCACGGGCCCTGTCTAACGTACGGGGCACTGTGGGTGTGGAGCAAGGCTGTGTCCCCACTTAATCGTACCCTGGGTGTTGGGCTTGAACTTTCACGCAGGACAAAGGCAGAGGCTCATCTCACGCATGGTTAGGATTAAGGTTTAAGGTTAGGGTCAGGGTTGAGGGTTAGGGTTAACAGAGGTAGGGTAAGGGGGTTAGGGATAGGGTTAGTGTTAAGGGTTACGGGTAGGTTTAGGGTTCAGGGTTAGAGTTAGCATTAGGGCTTAAGGTTAGGATTAGGCGGTAGGTTAGATTTAGGGTTAGATCTAGGCGTTAGGGTAAGGGTTAGCGTTAGGGTTAAGAGATAGGGTTAGGTTTAATGCTTAGATTAGGGTTAGGGTTTGGGGTTAAAGTAAGTGTTAGGGGTTAGGTTTAAGGATCAAAGGTTAGGGTTATTTTTAGCTGTAGTGTTAGGGTTAGGGATAAGGGATCCCATTAGCATTAAGGGTCTTCCTTACTGTAGGGTTAAGGGTTAGGCTTAGAGTTAAAGGTTAAGGTTAGGGTCAGTGTTAAGATTTAGGGTGAGGGTTAACGGTTAGGGTAAAGGTTAAGCGTTAGGGTTAGGGATTAGTGATTAGGGTTTTTGGTTAGTGTTAGGGTTAGCGGTTAGGAGTTAGTGTTTTATGAAGGGGTATGGTTAGAATTAGGATTGGGGTTAGAGTTAGGGTGAGGTATAGGGGTTAGGTTTAGGGGTTAGTTTTAGGGTAAAAGGATAGGATTAGGGTTACGGGTTGGGCTTAGGTTCAGGGTTAAAGTTTACTGCTAGGGTTAGGGATAGGGTTCAGGGTTAGCTTTAGGGGTTCTGGTTAGGGTTAGGTGTTAGGTTAGTGTCAGGGTTAGGTCTAGTCGTGAGGGTAAGGTTTAGGGTTAGCTTTAAGAGCTAGGGTTAGGTTTAATGGTTAGGATTAGGATTAGGGTTAAGGGTTAGGGTAAGGCTTAGGGGTTAGGGTGAAGGGTTAGGGTCAAGGGTTAGGGTTTTTGTTAGGCATAGCGTTGGGGTTAGAAGTAAGGGTTACTGTCAGTGTTAGGGTTGTAGGTAGGGTTACGGTTAGGGTTAGCGGTTTAGAATTAGGGTTAGGGATTAGGTGTCACAGTGATGACTAGGAGATAGGGTTAGAATTATGGGATAGGGGTTGTTCTCAGGAAATGGGTTATGCATTAACGTTAGGATAAGAGGTTAAAGTTAGGCGCACGGTGAGGTTTACGTGTTAAGGGGAGAAATAGGAACAGGGTTGGGTGTTATGTTCAGGGTTAGGGTTATCTGTTAAAGGTATTGTTTATGCTTAGCGCACGGGCCCTGTCTGCATTAGGCGGGCGGGGGGTGTTTAGGGGGCTGGGATTGTACCCGGGAACCCACTCTATCATACTCTGGGTATGGGCCCGTGGGTTTCATGCAGGACACAGTGGTAGAGCCTCCTTTCACGCATGGCATGGGAGGATTGCAGGCTTTCTAAACTCTAAGAAAGCAAGAAGTCTGAGAATTAGATTTAGGGTTAGGATTCTGGTTAGGGTTAAGGATGAAGTTTAGTGTTAGGGTGAGGGCTTAGGGTTAGGGATTAGGGTTAGGGTTAAAGGTTACTCTTAGGTTTAACGGTTACACTTTGGTTTAGGGTTGAGGTTTACGGTTAGGGTTAAGATGAGGGGTTAGGGTTTGGTACAGGGTTAGGGTTAAGTGTTAGGTTTAGGGTTGAAGATTAGGATTAGGGTTAGGATTAAAGGTTAGCGTGAGAGTTAACGCTTACGGTTAAGGTTAAGTGTTAGGGTTTAGGGTTAGGGTTAGGGTTAGTTTTAGGGTTAGAGTTATGTGCTATGGTTTGTGTTAGAGGTTAGGGTTAGGTTTACTGGTCACGGTTCGGGTTACGTTTAGGGGGTAGCATTAGGGTTAGGGTTAGGGCTAAGGGATAGGATTAGGGATAACTGTTGGGCTTAGGGTTAGGATTTAGTGTTAGGGTTAGCATTAAGGATTAGGGTTAGGGTCAGGGTTAAATGCTTGGGTGCATGTAATGGTTAGGGTCAGGGTTAAGGTACACGGATAGGGTTAGTGTTAAGGGTTACGGGTAGGTTTAGGGTTCAGGGTTAGAGTTAGCATTAGGGCTTAAGTTTAGGATAAGGCGGTAGGTTAGATTTAGGGTTAGATCTAGGCCTTAGAGTAAGGGCTAGCGTTAGGGTTAAGAGATAGGGTTAGGTTTAATGCTTAGGATTAGGGTTAGGGTTTGGGGTTAAAGTACGTGTTAGGGGTTAGGTTTCAGGATCAAAGGTTAGGGTTATTTTTAGCTGTAGTGTTAGGGTTAGGGATAAGGGATCCCATTAGCATTAAGGGTCTTCCTTCCTGTAGGGTTAAGGGTTAGGCTTAGAGTTAAAGGTTAAGGTTAGGGTCAGTGTTAAGATTTAGGGTGAGGGTTAACGGTTAGAGTAAAGGTTAAGCGTTAGGGTTAGGGATTAGTGATTAGGGTTTTTGGTTAGTGTTAGGGTTAGCGGTTAGGAGTTAGTGTTTTATGAAGGGGTATGGTTAGAATTAGGATTGGGGTTAGAGTTAGGGTGAGGTATAGGGGTTAGGTTTAGGGGTTAGTTTTAGGGTAAAAGGATAGGATTAGGGTTACGGGTTGGGCTTAGGTTTAGGGTTAAAGTTTACTGCTAGGGTTAGCGATAGGGTTCAGGGTTAGCTTTAGGGGTTCTGGTTAGGGTTAGGTGTTAGGTTAGTGTCAGGGTTAGGTCTAGTCGTGAGGGTAAGGTTTCGGGTTAGCTTTAAGAGCTAGGGTTAGGTTTAATGGTTAGGATTAGGATTAGGGTTAAGGGTTAGGGTAAGGCTTAGGGGTTAGGGTGAAGGGTTAGGGTCAAGGGTTAGGGTTTTTGTTAGGCATAGCTTTGGGGTTAGAAGTAAGGGTTACTGTCAGTGTCAGGGTTGTAGGTAGGGTTACGGTTAGGGTTAGCGGTTTAGAATTAGGGTTAGGGATTAGGTGTCACAGTGATGACTAGGAGATAGGGTTAGAATTATGGGATAGGGGTTGTTCTCAGGAAATGGGTTATGCATTAACGTTAGGATAAGAGGTTAAAGTTAGGCACACGGTGAGGTTTACGTGTTAAGGGGAGAAATAGGAACAGGGTTGGGTGTTATGTTCAGGGTTAGGGTTATCTGTTAAAGGTATTGTTTATGCTTAGGGCACGGGCCCTGTCTGCATTGGGCGGGCGGGGGGATTTCAGGGGGCTGGGATTGTACCCGGGAACCCACTCTATCATACTCTGGGTTTGAGCCCGTGTGTTTCATGCAGGACGCAATGGTAGAGCCTCCTTTCACGCATGGCATGGGAGGATTGCAGGCTTTCTAAACTCTAAGAAAGCAAGAAGTCTGAGAATTAGATTTAGGGTTAGGATTATGGTTAGGGTTAAGGATGAAGTTTAGTGTTAGGGTGAGGGCTTAGGATTAGGGATTAGGGGTAGGGTTAATGGTAACCCTTAGGTTTAACGGTTACACTTTGGTTTAGGGTTGAGGTTTACGGTTAGGGTTAAGATGAGGGGTTAGGGTTTGGTACAGGGTTAGGGTTAAGTGTTAGGTTTAGGGTTGAAGATTAGGATTAGGGTTAGGATTAAAGGTTAGCGTGAGAGATAACGCTTAGGGTTAAGGTTAAGAGTTAGGGTTTAGGGTTAGGGTTAGGGTTAGGGTTAGTTTTAGGGTTAGAGTTATGTGCTATGGTTTGTGTTAGAGGTTAGGGTTAGGTTTACTGGTCATGGTTAGGGTTACGGTTAGGGGGTAGCATTAGGGTTAGGGTTAGGGTTAAGGGATAGGATTAGGGATAAGTGTTGTGCTTAGGGTTAGGGTTTAGTGTTAGGTTTAGCATTAAGGATTAGGTTTAGGGTCTGGGTTAAATGCTTGGGTGCGGGTAATGGTTAGGGTCAGGGTTAAGGTTCACGGATAGGGTTAGTGTTAAGGGTTACGGGTAGGTTTAGGGTTCAGGGTTAGAGTTAGCATTAGGGCTTAAGGCTAGGATTAGGCGGTAGGTTAGATTTAGGATTAGATCTAGGCCTTAGGGTAAGGGCTAGCGTTAGGGTTAAGAGATAGGGTTAGGTTTAATGCTTAGGATTAGGGTTAGTGTTTGGGGTTAAAGTAAGTGTTAGGGGTTAGGTTTAAGGATCAAAGGTTAGGGTTATTTTTAGCTGTAGTGTTAGGGTTAGGGATAAGGGATCCCATTAGCATTAAGGGTCTTCCTTCCTGTAGGGTTAAGGGTTAGGCTTAGAGTTAAAGGTTAAGGTTAGGGTCAGTGTTAAGATTTAGGGTGAGGGTTAACTGTTAGGGTAAAGGTTAAGCGTTAGGGTTACGGATTAGTGATTAGGGTTTTTGGTTAGTGTTAGGGTTAGCGGTTAGGAGTTAGTGTTTTATGAAGGGGTATGGTTAGAATTAGGATTGGGGTTAGAGTTAGGGTGAGGTATAGGGGTTAGGTTTAGGGGTTAGTTTTAGGGTAAAAGGATAGGATTAGGGTTACGGGTTGGGCTTAGTTTTATGGTTAAAGTTTACTGCTAGGGTTAGGGATAGGGTTCAGGGTTAGCTTTAGGGGTTCTGGTTAGGGTTAGGTGTTAGGTTAGTGTCAGCGTTAGGTCTTGTCGTGAGGGTAAGGTTTAGGGTTAGCTTTAAGAGCTAGGGTTAGGTTTAATGTTTAGGATTAGGATTAGGGTTAAGGGTTAGGGTAAGGCTTAGGGGTTAGGGTGAAGGGTTAGGGTCAAGGGTTAGGGTTGTTGTTAGGCATAGCGTTGGGGTTAGAAGTAAGGGTTACTGTCAGTGTTAGGATTGTAGGTAGGGTTACGGTTAGGGTTAGCGGTTTAGAATTAGTGTTAGGGATTAGGTGTCACAGTGATGACTAGGAGATAGGGTTAGAATTATGGGATAGAGGTTGTTCTTAAGAAAGGGGTTATGCATTAACGTTAGGATAAGAGGTTA
>NC_090989.1:193673716-193676216 GCF_041146395.1 Eulemur rufifrons
GTTTTTGGTTAGTGTTAGGGTTAGCGGTTAGGAGTTAGTGTTTTATGAAGGGGTATGGTTAGAATTAGGATTGGGGTTAGAGTTAGGGTGAGGTATAGGGGTTAGGTTTAGGGGTTAGTTTTAGGGTAAAAGGATAGGATTAGGGTTACGGGTTGGGCTTAGGTTTAGGGTTAAAGTTTACTGCTAGGGTTAGGGATAGGGTTCAGGGTTAGCTTTAGGGGTTCTGGTTAGGGTTAGGTGTTAGGTTAGTGTCAGGGTTAGGTCTAGTCGTGAGGGTAAGGTTTAGGGTTAGCTTTAAGAGCTAGGGTTAGGTTTAATGGTTAGGATTAGGATTAGGGTTAAGGGTTAGGGTAAGGCTTGGGGGTTAGGGCGAAGGGTTAGGGTCAAGGTTTGGGGGTTTTGTTAGGCATAGCGTTGGGGTTAGAAGTAAGGGTTACTGTCAGTGTTAGGGTTGTAGGTAGGGTTACGGTTAGGGTTAGCGGTTTAGAATTAGGGTTAGGGATTAGGTGTCACAGTGATGACTAGGAGATAGGGTTAGAATTATGGGATAGGGGTTGTTCTCAGGAAATGGGTTATGCATTAACGTTAGGATAAGAGGTTAAAGTTAGGCGCACGGTGAGGTTTACGTGTTAAGGGGAGAAATAGGAACAGGGTTGGGTGTTATGTTCAGGGTTAGGGTTATCTGTTAAAGGTATTGTTTATGCTTAGCGCACGGGCCCTGTCTGCATTAGGCGGGTGGGGGGAGTTTAGGGGGCTGAGATTGTACCCGGGAACCCACTCTATCATACTCTGGGTATGGGCCCGTGGGTTTCATGCAGGACACAGTGGTAGAGCCTCCTTTCACGCATGGCATGGGAGGATTGCAGGCTTTCTAAACTCTAAGAAAGCAAGAAGTCTGAGAATTAGATTTAGTGTTAGGATTCTGGTTAGGGTTAAGGATGAAGTTTAGTGTTAGGGTGAGGGCTTAGGGTTAGGTATTAGGGTTAGGGTTAAAGGTTACTCTTAGGTTTAACGGTTACCCTTTGGTTTAGGGTTGAGGTTTACGGTTAGGGTTAAGATGAGGAGTTAGTGTTTGGTACAGGGTTAGGGTTAAGTGTTAGGTTTAGGGTTGAAGATTAGGATTAGGGTTAGGATTAAAGGTTAGTGTCAGAGTTAACGCTTAGGGTTAAGGTTAAGAGTTAGGGTTTAGGGTTAGGTTTAGGGTTAGTTTTAGGGTTAGAGTTATGTGCTATGGTCTGTGTTAGAGGTTAGGGTTAGGTTTACTGGTCACGGTTAGGGTTACGTTTAGGGGTTAGCATTAGGGTTAGGGTTAGGCTTAGGGTTAAGGGATAGGATTAGGGTTAAGTGTTGGGCTTAGGGTGAGGGTTTAGTGTTAGGGTTATCATTAAGGGTTAGGGTTAGGGTCAGGGTTAAAGGCTTGGGTGCGGGTATTAGTTAGGGTCAGGATTAAGGTTCACGGATAGGGTTAGTGTTAAGGGTTATGGGTAGGTTTAGGGTTCAGGGTTAGAGTTAGCATTAGGGCTTAAGGTTAGGATTAGGCGGTAGGTTAGATTTAGGGTTAGATCTAGGCGTTAGGGTAAGGGTTAGCGTTAGGCTTAAGAGATAGGGTTAGGTTTAATGCTTAGGAATAGGGTTAGGGTTTGGGGTTAAAGTAAGTGTTAGGGGTTAGGTTTAAGGATCAAAGGTTAGGGTTATTTTTAGCTGTAGTGTTAGGGTTACGGATAAGGGATCCCATTAGCATTAAGGGTCTTCCTTACTGTAGGGTTAAGGGTTAGGCTTAGAGTTAAAGGTTAAGGTTAGGGTCAGTGTTAAGATTTAGGGTGAGGGTTAACGGTTAGAGTAAAGGTTAAGCGTTAGGGTTAGGGATTAGTGATTAGGGTTTTTGGTTAGTGTTAGGGTTAGCGGTTAGGAGTTAGTGTTTTATGAAGGGGTATGGTTAGAATTAGGATTGGGGTTAGAGTTAGGGTGAGGTATAGGGGTTAGGTTTAGGGGTTAGTTTTAGGGTAAAAGGATAGGATTAGGGTTACGGGTTGGGCTTAGGTTTAAGGTTAAAGTTTAATGCTAGGGTTAGCGATAGGGTTCAGGGTTAGCTTTAGGGGTTCTGGTTAGGGTTAGGTGTTAGGTTAGTGTCAGGGTTAGGTCTAGTCGTGAGGGTAAGGTTTAGGGTTAGCTTTAAGAGCTAGGGTTAGGTTTAATGGTTAGGATTAGGATTAGGGTTAAGGGGTAGGGTAAGGCTTAGGGGTTAGGGTGAAGGGTTAGGGTCAAGGGTTAGGGTTTTTGTTAGGCATAGCGTTGGGGTTAGAAGGAAGGATTACTGTCAGTGTCAGGGTTGTAGGTAGGGTTACGGTTAGGGTTAGCGGTTTAGAATTAGGGTTAGGGATTAGGTGTCACAGTGATGACTAGGAGATAGGGTTAGAATTATGGGATGGGGTTGTTCTCAGGAAATGGGTTATGCATTTACGTTAGGATAAGAGGTTAAAGTTAGGGGCTCGGTGAGGTT
>NC_090989.1:193678716-193683716 GCF_041146395.1 Eulemur rufifrons
GTTAGGGTCAGGCTTAAGGTTCACGGATAGGGTTAGTGTTAAGGGTTACGGGTAGGTTTAGGGTTCAGGGTTAGAGTTAGCATTAGGGCTTAAGGTTAGGATTAGGCGGTAGGTTATATTTAGGGTTAGATCTAGGTGTTAGGGTAAGGGCTAGCGTTAGGGTTAAGAGATAGGGTTAGGTTTAATGATTAGGATTAGGGTTAGGGTTTGGGGTTAGGGTTAGGGTTAGGGTTAGTGTTAGGGTTAGTTTTAGGGTTAGAGTTATGTGCTTTGGTTTGTGTTAGAGGTTAGGGTTAGGTTTACTGGTCATGGTTAGGGTTACGTTTAGGGGTTAGCATTAGGGTTAGGGTTAGGGTTAAGGGATAGGATTAGGGTTAAGTGTTGGGCTTAGGGTTAGGGTTTAGTCTTAGGGTTAGCATTAAGGATTAGGGTTAGGGTCAGGGTTAAATGCTTGGGTGCGAGTAATGGTTAGGGTCAGGGTTAAGGTTCACGGATAGGGTTAGTGTTAAGGGTTACGGGTAGGTTTACGGTTAGAGTTAGCATTAGGGCTTAAGGTTAGGATTAGGAGGGAGGTTAGATTTAGGGTTAGATCTAGGCGTTAGGGTAAGGGCTAGCGTTAGGGTTAAAAGATAGGGTTAGGTTTAATGCTTAGGAGTAGGGTTAGGGTTTGGGGTTAAATAAGTGTTAGGGGTTAGGTTTAAGGATCCAAGGTTAGGGTTATTTTTAGCTGTAGTGTTAGGGTTAGGGATAAGGGATCCCATTAGCATTAAGGGTCTTCCTTACTGTAGGGTTAAGGGTTAGGCTTAGAGTTAAAGGTTAAGGTTAGGGTCAGTGTTAAGATTTAGGGTAAGGGTTAATGGTTAGGGTAAAGGTTAAGCGTTAGGGTTAGGGATTAGTGATTAGGGTTTTTGGTTAGTGTTAGGGTTAGCGGTTAGGAGTTAGTGTTTTATGAAGGGGTATGGTTAGAATTAGGATTGGGGTTAGAGTTAGGGTGAGGTATAGGGGTTAGGTTTAGGGGTTAGTTTTAGGGTAAAAGGATAGGATTACGGTTACGGGTTGGGCTTAGTTTTAGGGTTAAAGTTTACTGCTAGGGTTAGGGATAGGGTTCAGGGTTAGCTTTAGGGGTTCTGGTTAGGGTTAGGTGTTAGGTTAGTGTCAGGGTTAGGTCTAGTCGTGAGGGTAAGGTTTAGGGTTAGCTTTAAGAGCTAGGGTTAGGTTTAATGGTTAGGATTAGGATTAGGGTTAAGGGTTAGGGTAAGGCTTGGGGGTTAGGGCGAAGGGTTAGGGTCAAGGTTTGGGGTTTTTGTTAGGCATAGCGTTGGGGTTAGAAGTAAGGGTTACTGTCAGTGTTAGGGTTGTAGGTAGGGTTACGGTTAGGGTTAGCGGTTTAGAATTAGGGTTAGGGATTAGGTGTCACAGTGATGACTAGGAGATAGGGTTAGAATTATGGGATAGGGGTTGTTCTCAGGAAATGGGTTATGCATTAACGTTAGGATAAGAGGTTAAAGTTAGGCGCACGGTGAGGTTTACGTGTTAAGGGGAGAAATAGGAACAGGGTTGGGTGTTATGTTCAGGGTTAGGGTTATCTGTTAAAGGTATTGTTTATGCTTAGCGCACGGGCCCTGTCTGCATTAGGGGGGTGGGGGGAGTTTAGGGGGCTGAGATTGTACCCGGGAACCCACTCTATCATACTCTGGGTATGGGCCCGTGGGTTTCATGCAGGACACAGTGGTAGAGCCTCCTTTCACGCATGGCATGGGAGGATTGCAGGCTTTCTAAACTCTAAGAAAGCAAGAAGTCTGAGAATTAGATTTAGTGTTAGGATTCTGGTTAGGGTTAAGGATGAAGTTTAGTGTTAGGGTGAGGGCTTAGGGTTAGGGATTAGGGTTAGGGTTAAAGGTTACTCTTAGGTTTAACGGTTACCCTTTGGTTTAGGGTTGAGGTTTATGGTTAGGCTTAAGATGAGGAGTTAGGGTTAGGTACAGGGTTAGGGTTAAGTGTTAGGTTTAGGGTTGAAGATTAGGATTAGGGTTAGGATTAAAGGTTAGTGTGAGAGTTAACGCTTAGGGTTAAGGTTAAGAGTTAGGGTTTAGGGTTAGGTTTAGGGTTAGTTTTAGGGTTAGAGTTATGTGCTATGGTCTGTGTTAGAGGTTAGGGTTAGGTTTACTGGTCACGGTTAGGGTTATGTTTAGGGGTTAGCATTAGGGTTAGGGTTAGGCTTAGGGTTAAGGGATAGGATTAGGGTTAAGTGTTGGGCTTAGGGTGAGGGTTTAGTGTTAGGGTTATCATTAAGGGTTAGGGTTAGGGTCAGGGTTAAAGGCTTGGGTGCGGGTATTAGTTAGGGTCAGGATTAAGGTTCACGGATAGGGTTAGTGTTAAGGGTTATGGGTAGGTTTAGGGTTCAGGGTTAGAGTTAGCATTAGGGCTTAAGGTTAGGATTAGGCGGTAGGTTAGATTTAGGGTTAGATCTAGGCGTTAGGGTAAGGGTTAGCGTTAGGCTTAAGAGATAGGGTTAGGTTTAATGCTTAGGAATAGGGTTAGGGTTTGGGGTTAAAGTAAGTGTTAGGGGTTAGGTTTAAGCATCAAAGGTTAGGGTTATTTTTAGCTGTAGTGTTAGGGTTAGGGATAAGGGATCCCATTAGCATTAAGGGTCTTCCTTACCTTAGGCTTAAGGGTTAGGCTTAGAGTTAAAGGTTAAGGTTAGGGTCAGTGTTAAGATTTAGGGTGAGGGTTAACGGTTAGGGTAAAGGTTAAGCGTTAGGGTTAGGGATTAGTGATTAGGGTTTTTGGTTAGTGTTAGGGTTAGCGGTTAGGAGTTAGTGTTTTATGAAGGGGTATGGTTAGAATTAGGATTGGGGTTAGAGTTAGGGTGAGGTATAGGGGTTAGGTTTAGGGGTTAGCTTTAGGGTAAAAGGATAGGATTAGGGTTACGGGTTGGGCTTAGGTTTAGGGTTAAAGTTTACTGCTAGGGTTAGGGATAGGGTTCAGGGTTAGCTTTAGGGGTTCTGGTTAGGGTTAGGTGTTAGGTTAGTGTCAGGGTTAGGACTAGTCGTGAGGGTAAGGTTTAGGGTTAGCTTTAAGAGCTAGGGTTAGGTTTAATGGTTAGGATTAGGATTAGGGTTAAGGATTAGGGTAAGGCTTGGGGGTTAGGGTGAAGGATTAGGGTCAAGGGTTGGGGTTTTTGTTAGGCATAGCGTTGGGGTTAGAAGTAAGGGTTACTGTCAGTGTTAGGGTTGTAGGTAGGGTTACGGTTAGGGTTAGCGGTTTAGAATTAGGGTTAGGGATTAGGTGTCACAGTGATTACTAGGAAATAGAGTTAGAATTATGGGATAGGGGTTGTTCTCAGGAAATGGGTTATGCATTAACGTTAGGATAAGAGGTTAAAGTTAGGCGCACGGTGAGGTTTACATGTTAAGGGGAGAAATAGGAACAGGGTTGGGTGTTATGTTCAGGGTTAGGGTTATCTGTTAAAGTTATTGTTTATGCTTAGCGCACGGGCCCTGTCTGCATTGGGCGGGCGGGGGGATTTCAGGGGGCTGGGATTGTACCCGGGAACCCACTCTATCATACTCTGGGTTTGAGCCCGTGGGTTTCATGCAGGACGCAATGGTAGAGCCTCCTTTCACGCATGGCATGGGAGGATTGCAGGCTTTCTAAACTCTAAGAAAGCAAGAAGTCTGAGAATTAGATTTAGGGTTAGGATTATGGTTAGGGTTAAGGATGAAGTTTAGTGTTAGGGTGAGGGCTTAGGATTAGGGATTAGGGTTAGGGTTAATGGTAACCCTTAGGTTTAACGGTTACACTTTGGTTTAGGGTTGAGGTTTACGGTTAGGGTTAAGATGAGGGGTTAGGGTTTGGTACAGGGTTAGGGTTAAGTGTTAGGTTTAGGGTTGAAGATTAGGATTAGGGTTAGGATTAAAGGTTAGCGTGAGAGATAACGCTTAGGGTTAAGGTTAAGTGTTAGGGTTTAGGGTTAGGGTTAGGGTTAGGGTTAGTTTTAGGGTTAGAGTTATGTGCTATGGTTTGTGTTAGAGGTTAGGGTTAGGTTTACTGGTCATGGTTAGGGTTACGTTTAGGGGGTAGCATTAGGGTTAGGGTTAGGGTTAAGGGATAGGATTAGGGATAAGTGTTGGGCTTAGGGTTAGGGTTTAGTGTTAGGGTTAGCATTAAGGATTAGGTTTAGGGTCTGGGTTAAATGCTTGGGTGCGGGTAATGGTTAGGGTCAGGGTTAAGGTTCACGGATAGGGTTAGTGTTAAGGGTTACGGGTAGGTTTAGGGTTCAGGGTTAGAGTTAGCATTAGGGCTTAAGGCTAGGATTAGGCGGTAGGTTAGATTTAGGATTAGATCTAGGCCTTAGGGTAAGGGCTAGCGTTAGGGTTAAGAGATAGGGTTAGGTTTAATGCTTAGGATTAGGGTTAGGGTTTGGGGTTAAAGTAAGTGTTAGGAGTTAGGTTTAAGGATCAAAGGTTAGGGTTATTTTTAGCTGTAGTGTTAGGGTTAGGGATAAGGGATCCCATTAGCATTAAGGGTCTTCCTTACTGTAGGGTTAAGGGTTAGGCTTAGAGTTAAAGGTTAAGGTTAGGGTCAGTGTTAAGATTTAGGGTGAGGGTTAACTGTTAGGGTAAAGGTTAAGCGTTAGGGTTAGGGATTAGTGATTAGGGTTTTTGGTTAGTGTTAGGGTTAGCGGTTAGGAGTTAGTGTTTTATGAAGGGGTATGGTTAGAATTAGGATTGGGGTTAGAGTTAGGGTGAGGTATAGGGGTTAGGTTTAGGGGTTAGTTTTAGGGTAAAAGGATAGGATTAGGGTTACGTGTTGGGCTTAGGTTTAAGGTTAAAGTTTAATGCTAGGGTTAGGGATAGGGTTCAGGGTTAGCTTTAGGGGTTCTGGTTAGGGTTATGTGTTAGGTTAGTGTCAGCGTTAGGTCTTGTCGTGAGGGTAAGGTTTAGGGTTAGCTTTAAGAGCTAGGGTTAGGTTTAATGTTTAGGATTAGGATTAGGGTT
>NC_090989.1:193696216-193701216 GCF_041146395.1 Eulemur rufifrons
AGTTGTGTGCTTTGGTTTGTGTTAGAGGTTAGGGTTAGGTTTACTGGTCATGGTTAGGGTTAAGTTTAGGGGTTAGCATTAGGGTTAGGGTTAGAGTTAAGGGATAGGATTGGGGTTAAGTGTTGGGCTTAGGGTTAGGGTTTAGTCTTAGGGTTAGCATTAAGGATTAGGGTTAGGGTCAGGGTTAAATGCTTGGGTGCGAGTAATGGTTAGGGTCAGGGTTAAGGTTCACGGATAGGGTTAGTGTTAAGGGTTACGGGTAGGTTTACGGTTAGAGTTAGCATTAGGGCTTAAGGTTAGGATTAGGAGGGAGGTTAGATTTAGGGTTAGATCTAGGCGTTAGGGTAAGGGCTAGCGTTAGGGTTAAAAGATAGGGTTAGGTTTAATGCTTAGGAGTAGGGTTAGGGTTTGGGGTTAAATAAGTGTTAGGGGTTAGGTTTAAGGATCCAAGGTTAGGGTTATTTTTAGCTGTAGTGTTAGGGTTAGGGATAAGGGATCCCATTAGCATTAAGGGTCTTCCTTACTGTAGGGTTAAGGGTTAGGCTTAGAGTTAAAGGTTAAGGTTAGGGTCAGTGTTAAGATTTAGGGTGAGGGTTAACGGTTAGGGTAAAGGTTAAGCATTAGGGTTAGGGATTAGTGATTAGGGTTTTTGGTTAGTGTTAGGGTTAGCGGTTAGGAGTTAGTGTTTTATGAAGGGGTATGGTTAGAATTAGGATTGGGGTTAGAGTTAGGGTGAGGTATAGGGGTTAGGTTTAGGGGTTAGTTTTAGGGTAAAAGGATAGGATTAGGGTTACGGGTTGGGCTTAGGTTTAGGGTTAAAGTTTACTGCTAGGGTTAGGGATAGGGTTCAGGGTTAGCTTTAGGGGTTCTGGTTAGGGTTAGGTGTTAGGTTAGTGTCAGGGTTAGGTCTAGTCGTGAGGGTAAGGTTTAGGGTTAGCTTTAAGAGCTAGGGTTAGGTTTAATGGTTAGGATTAGGATTAGGGTTAAGGGTTAGGGTAAGGCTTGGGGGTTAGGGCGAAGGGTTAGGGTCAAGGTTTGGGGTTTTTGTTAGGCATAGCGTTGGGGTTAGAAGTAAGGGTTACTGTCAGTGTTAGGGTTGTAGGTAGGGTTACGGTTAGGGTTAGCGGTTTAGAATTAGGTTTAGGGATTAGGTGTCACAGTGATGACTAGGAGATAGGGTTAGAATTATGGGATAGGGGTTGTTCTCAGGAAATGGGTTATGCATTAACGTTAGGATAAGAGGTTAAAGTTAGGCACACGGTGAGGTTTACGTGTTAAGGGGAGAAATAGGAACAGGGTTGGGTGTTATGTTCAGGGTTAGGGTTATCTGTTAAAGGTATTGTTTATGCTTAGCGCACGGGCCCTGTCTGCATTAGGGGGGTGGGGGGAGTTTAGGGGGCTGGGATTGTACCCGGGAACCCACTCTATCATACTCTGGGTATGGGCCCGTGGGTTTCATGCAGGACACAGTGGTAGAGCCTCCTTTCACGCATGGCATGGGAGGATTGCAGGCTTTCTAAACTCTAAGAAAGCAAGAAGTCTGAGAATTAGATTTAGGGTTAGGATTCTGGTTAGGGTTAAGGATGAAGTTTAGTGTTAGGGTGAGGGCTTAGGGTTAGGGATTAGGGTTAGGGTTAAAGGTTACTCTTAGGTTTAACGGTTACCCTTTGGTTTAGGGTTGAGGTTTACGGTTAGGCTTAAGATGAGGGGTTAGGGTTTGGTACAGGGTTAGGGTTAAGTGTTAGGTTTAGGGTTGAAGATTAGGATTAGGGTTAGGATTAAAGGTTAGTGTGAGAGTTAACGCTTAGGGTTAAGGTTAAGAGTTAGGGTTTAGGGTTAGGTTTAGGGTTAGTTTTAGGGTTAGAGTTATGTGCTATGGTCTGTGTTAGAGGTTAGGGTTAGGTTTACTGGTCACGGTTAGGGTTACGTTTAGGGGTTAGCATTAGGGTTAGGGTTAGGCTTAGGGTTAAGGGATAGGATTAGGGTTAAGTGTTGGGCTTAGGGTGAGGGTTTAGTGTTAGGGTTATCATTAAGGGTTAGGGTTAGGGTCAGGGTTAAAGGCTTGGGTGCGGGTATTAGTTAGGGTCAGGATTAAGGTTCACGGATAGGGTTAGTGTTAAGGGTTATGGGTAGGTTTAGGGTTCAGGGTTAGAGTTAGCATTAGGGCTTAAGGTTAGGATTAGGCGGTAGGTTAGATTTAGGGTTAGATCTAGGCGTTAGGGTAAGGGTTAGCGTTAGGCTTAAGAGATAGGGTTAGGTTTAATGCTTAGGATTAGGGTTAGGGTTTGGGGTTAAAGTAAGTGTTAGGGGTTAGGTTTAAGGATCAAAGGTTAGGGTTATTTTTAGCTGTAGTGTTAGGGTTACGGATAAGGGATCCCATTAGCATTAAGGGTCTTCCTTACCTTAGGCTTAAGGGTTAGGCTTAGAGTTAAAGGTTAAGGTTAGGGTCAGTGTTAAGATTTAGGGTGAGGGTTAACGGTTAGGGTAAAGGTTAAGCGTTAGGGTTAGGGATTAGTGATTAGGGTTTTTGGTTAGTGTTAGGGTTAGCGGTTAGGAGTTAGTGTTTTATGAAGGGGTATGGTTAGAATTAGGATTGGGGTTAGAGTTAGGGTGAGGTATAGGGGTTAGGTTTAGGGGTTAGCTTTAGGGTAAAAGGATAGGATTAGGGTTACGGGTTGGGCTTAGGTTTAGGGTTAAAGTTTACTGCTAGGGTTAGGGATAGGGTTCAGGGTTAGCTTTAGGGGTTCTGGTTAGGGTTAGGTGTTAGGTTAGTGTCAGGGTTAGGACTAGTCGTGAGGGTAAGGTTTAGGGTTAGCTTTAAGAGCTAGGGTTAGGTTTAATGGTTAGGATTAGGATTAGGGTTAAGGTTTAGGGTAAGGCTTGGGGGTTAGGGTGAAGGATTAGTGTCAAGGGTTGGGGTTTTTGTTAGGCATAGCGTTGGGGTTAGAAGTAAGGGTTACTGTCAGTGTTAGGGTTGTAGGTAGGGTTACGGTTAGGGTTAGCGGTTTAGAATTAGGGTTAGCGATTAGGTGTCACAGTGATGACTAGGAGATAGGGTTAGAATTATGGGATAGGGGTTGTTCTCAGGAAATGGGTTATGCATTAACGTTAGGATAAGAGGTTAAAGTTAGGCGCACGGTGAGGTTTACGTGTTAAGGGGAGAAATAGGAACAGGGTTGGGTGTTATGTTCAGGGTTAGGGTTATCTGTTAAAGGTATTGTTTATGCTTAGGGCACGGGCCCTGTCTGCATTGGGCGGGCGGGGGGATTTCAGGGGGCTGGGATTGTACCCGGGAACCCACTCTATCATACTCTGGGTTTGAGCCCGTGTGTTTCATGCAGGACGCAATGGTAGAGCCTCCTTTCACGCATGGCATGGGAGGATTGCAGGCTTTCTAAACTCTAAGAAAGCAAGAAGTCTGAGAATTAGATTTAGGGTTAGGATTCTGGTTAGGGTTAAGGATGAAGTTTAGTGTTAGGGTGAGGGCTTAGGATTAGGGATTAGGGTTAGGGTTAATGGTAACCCTTAGGTTTAACGGTTACACTTTGGTTTAGGGTTGAGGTGTACGGTTAGGGTTAAGATGAGGGGTTAGGGTTTGGTACAGGGTTAGGGTTAAGTGTTAGGTTTAGGGTTGAAGATTAGGATTAGGGTTAGGATTAAAGGTTATCGTGAGAGATAACGCTTAGGGTTAAGGTTAAGAGTTAGGGTTTAGGGTTAGGGTTAGGGTTAGGGTTAGTTTTAGGGTTAGAGTTATGTGCTATGGTTTGTGTTAGAGGTTAGGGTTAGGTTTACTGGTCATGGTTAGGGTTACGTTTAGGGGGTAGCATTAGGGTTAGGGTTAGGGTTAAGGGATAGGATTAGGGATAAGTGTTGGGCTTAGGGTTAGGGTTTAGTGTTAGGTTTAGCATTAAGGATTAGGTTTAGGGTCTGGGTTAAATGCTTGGGTGTGGGTAATGGTTAGGGTCAGGGTTAAGGATCACGGATAGGGTTAGTGTTAAGGGTTACGGGTAGGTTTAGGGTTCAGGGTTAGAGTTAGCATTAGGGCTTAAGGCTAGGATTAGGCGGTAGGTTAGATTTAGGATTAGATCTAGGCCTTAGGGTAAGGGCTAGCGTTAGGGTTAAGAGATAGGGTTAGGTTTAATGCTTAGGATTAGGGTTAGGGTTTGGGGTTCAAGTAAGTGTTAGGGGTTAGGTTTAAGGATCCAAGGTTCGGGTTATTTTTAGCTGTAGTGTTAGGGTTAGGGATAAGGGATCCCATTAGCATTAAGGGTCTTCCTTACTGTAGGGTTAAGGGTTAGGCTTAGAGTTAAAGGTTAAGGTTAGGGTCAGTGTTAAGATTTAGGGTGAGGGTTAACTGTTAGGGTAAAGGTTAAGCGTTAGGGTTAGGGATTAGTGATTAGGGTTTTTGGTTAGTGTTAGGGTTAGCGGTTAGGAGTTAGTGTTTTATGAAGGGGTATGGTTAGAATTAGGATTGGGGTTAGAGTTAGGGTGAGGTATAGGGGTTAGGTTTAGGGGTTAGTTTTAGGGTAAAAGGATAGGATTAGGGTTACGGGTTGGGCTTAGGTTTATGGTTAAAGTTTACTGCTAGGGTTAGGGATAGGGTTCAGGGTTAGCTTTAGGGGTTCTGGTTATGGTTAGGTGTTAGGTTAGTGTCAGCGTTAGGTCTTGTCGTGAGGGTAAGGTTTAGGGTTAGCTTTAAGAGCTAGGGTTAGGTTTAATGTTTAGGATTAGGATTAGGGTTAAGGGTTAGGGTAAGGCTTAGGGGTTAGGGTGAAGGGTTAGGGTCAAGGGTTAGGG
This sequence comes from Eulemur rufifrons, assembly GCF_041146395.1. Classification (NCBI taxonomy): domain Eukaryota; kingdom Metazoa; phylum Chordata; class Mammalia; order Primates; family Lemuridae; genus Eulemur; species Eulemur rufifrons. The sequence continues at coordinate 193,701,014 of NC_090989.1, forward strand.
TTGTTGTTAGGCATAGCGTTGGGGTTAGAAGTAAGGGTTACTGTCAGTGTTAGGATTGTAGGTAGGGTTACGGTTAGGGTTAGCGTTTTAGAATTAGTGTTAGGGATTAGGTGTCACAGTGATGACTAGGAGATAGGGTTAGAATTATGGGATAGGGGTTGTTCTTAAGAAATGGGTTATGCATTAACGTTAGGATAAGAGGT